>NW_025967633.1:0-25000 GCF_021869965.1 Rhincodon typus | reverse complement strand
CAGGCAATGATTAGTGTGATTGATGTGTATAGGTTTCCACTGTATAATAAAAAGTGACATATATTTTACCTCGCACAAGTTCAATTTTACTGAGCAGAAGGGATGGTACCATGCAATATGATTTAACTATACTCACTTTTCACTCCAGAATCACCAGGGCACAGTATCATCTTTAAATAACCAGTATCCACTTTTATCACTCAATTTACAATTAAAAATGTTTTTATGAGAGCACTCCTGACACAATTACTCTGTTCTTTTTACAGTTCTCTTTTATCATGTCAAGAAGAGAGAGCCATGAAAACAAACAATCATGGCTGGGAAGGCGAAACTAGTCCTTTTAGAGCTACTATTATTTAAAAGTAGGAGTAGATGTGATGAAAAGAAAATGTGGCTTCGCAATTATTTTATAGAAAGTTTAAGTCAGCATTCTTGACTCGTTCATCAAAGCAACAGATATCTGAACTGAGAGATACTACAAAAAAAAAACCTTCTGAACACAGAACTGGAAATGTACGTAATTGCCATTCTGGGTACCTTACTATAGGAAAACTTACACTGGTTATAAAGTGCACGTGTGATCTATGACACATTCAAAACACAGATGTATTTATAACAAAATAGAAAGTACACTGACTCTATGAACATATCAATTTATGAATTAAGTGTTCTAACATAGATGAAGAATTTGTTCTTGTGTGTTCATTACCACAGCCCACATGGAAAGAGGCCCCATGGCACTCACAGTGAAACAGTGTTTTAATCACCATTTTGAAGAAGGGATTCTATCATCAGTCTGAATTAAAGAGATGCTGTACCTTTGTAACCTGTAACTAAGGTGAAAACACACAGACATGGTTGAAACATTGAAGAAAATATGTTAATTCATGTAGTCTATAGGTACAACTTAGTTGGAGAATAGAAACATATCAACAATTTGTTTAAGTCCTGAACGATAGTGGAAAAAGGTCACAAACAAAGTAAAACAATGATTAAAGAGGGACAATTTTAAATTATTTTGTATTGGTGGCTTAACCACGATTTCATTGAGCGGGTTGTGTTCCTTTTTCTTTAAGCATTTTTTTTTTCTGACTGACTTACTTTTGTACAGTACCATGATTCCCTTTTTGACTTTAGTTGCAGTTAAAACTAATGACTCTGAAGCATTATGTTGCAACTCTGGTAGTGTCTGCTGGACAATTGTTATTCATCAGTTGGTCATGAGTGTCACAGTTATAACTTTAGTGCATCAGTAGTATTTGAAATTGTCAAATAAGCTTCCCAAGTTGTTGGATGTGAATCCTTAAAGGGATGGATTATAATCCACATCTCAGCATCTACGAGGTAAGCTTAGAGTAGCTCGGAGGAGAGAATCTTCTTCTCAGATACTTCAGAACATACAGGGGAAGACAACTGATGAGAGTGATTACTGTGACTTTCCACAGGAAGGATAAGGTGATGATGAAATAGACATCTGCAACAGAAAAGCAAACAATGTATTAGTTACAAATACAGCTAGTATTACTTTTGCTTCTAAAGTATATTGAGTACTACTTCCTTGGATTCAATTGACAGAACAGGTTCTGTGAATTCCCTTATACAATGTCACTCTTATTCTAGCATCAACTGTAGGGGATTGATGACATTGAGGAACATGAATTCATCAGGCAGTGTGAGCAGCCAATCAAACTGAAAAATTCTCACAGACAGCAAATCAAGAAGCAAATAACACCGTCATTTACTCTCTCATAATTTCACACACAGCAGACTAAAAAAATCAAATCATATAATTGGGATTAAGTCACAAGTGGAAGAAAACTGTGATTATTTTTTAAAAAATGGAATTATTTTAGAATGGAAGGAATGATGCTCCAGACTTCTACAATTAGTTTTTTTAGTAAGAGACATTGTTCAGCATTAATTGTGACATGGTATGTCATTTAAAACTTAGTTGCTTCTCATTTAAAAAGGCATAACCTTAAAGAGAAAATAGCATGTAAATAGTTGAAGTTCACTTTAAATCACTGATTCTATGTTGAAAGAATCTGCAAATACTGCAATAAAGTACCCTGTGGTGCCTTTGTGGAGCAAGGTATCAATGACAGCAATCTCTGGTTTTGCATTAACTGTGTATGTGTAGTTGCCAGAAGTTAATGTCAGTTTTACACAATGGTGATGGAGAACACTTTCACTATCTTTGGAAAGAGAAATTTCAGGGCATTCTGAAAAATTCATCAGTGTTGAACTTGTAATTCTGTAGTTCAATGGATCAGCTTTGTTGAAAACTGATTGGAGCCTTAATTTTCTCATGCCACAGAAAGGGGTCCAGTTGCTTCCACTTCTTGAATCAATTGCTCTATAGGCAAAGAGGCAGGAGTAGCTACCAGGTCTTCAGTCTAAGCTTCCAAATAGTCTGCCCTAGAGGGACACTCAAAAGGCAGTGTACAAATTACCTCAAAATAGAGCAACAAGTAAATATGAAATCCAATATTATTACTAAAGCATCTTATTACTAAAGCATCTGTCACTACCCACAAACATGTGCTTTGTAATATCTATGTACTCACTGATTAGCTTTGTGAGTTGTGTGTTGTTCTTTTATTTCTGGGATTCAAGTGCATTCCAACTCAGTCTGAGGAGTGGAAGTGTCTTGTTCAGCTGAATGCAATGGTTTGTACATGATTTGTATTTAGACAGTTTCAATTCAAGTCTCTGTAAGCATCAAGAATGTGCACATGACCTACTTCTTATAGACATGTTTGAGAACATGAGGACAATTCTTTAAAAATGCACTCATAGGATGTGGGTACTGTCCATCCCTAGTTATGCTTGAAAAAGCTGTGGTAAACTGCCTTCTTGAACCTCTGGAGTCTATGTGCTCTAAGTACACTCACAATGCCATTATGGACAGAATTTCTGGATTTTGACCAAGTGACAGTGAAGGAACAGTGATAGTGAATGAGTGGCTGGGAGGAGAACTTGAAGGTGATGGTGTTCCCATGTATCTGCTCCCTTATCCTTTTAGATGGAAGTAGTCATTGGTCTGAAAGTGCTGTCAAAGGAGACTAGCCTGAAACAGCTCTCCCACTTTTAGAACCATATCCCAGTAAGGAGGACTCTTCATGGCTGACAAGTCTGTTTTAGCTATTATTGTTTCTGGTCCCTAGGTTGAAACAAGATGGTCTATCACAGCATGGCCTTGATTTGTCCATGACCAAATAACCTAACAATTTCTAGCTTCAGCATGAAAAATTGAGTAATGCGTTGTTACAATGTCAGCATCCCTGTATTCCAGCTAGATCAGTGCATTCAAGGAAGGTAGGGCCATGATCTTTCAACACAACTGAAGAAAGCTTTGGATGTGAATAATTTAAAACAGTATGGAGGCTGGGTAAAGATGTGGAGTGCATAAAACAAATTTATGCCAAATAATAAGTTTCATCTTTGTTGGTAGATTTCTTGAATGAGTAAGTAATATTTGCAAATTTCCTATTTGTGAGTAGTGATATTCAATTTCACAGATAATGATTCAGTAACAAGACTGGATTTTGTATTTAGGATTGGACCAGAGACAACAGAGTGTTACATATTAATAGGGAGATCTGATACAGTGAACGTGGGAAGCAATGACATTGAGACGGTCAAAGTCACATGGACAGTTCTCAATGAAAACATCTAGACATCTGGTTGAAAAACTGTACGCAGAGACAATTGTGATGGAAAAGCTCGGTGTTGTGTGGGCATCAAATTAATTACGTAGAAGGGGATGAAGTCGAGCCCTTTAGTAATAATTATGCCTTCTCAGTTACCCCTCCTCTGGGCACATCTTTACTTTCTTATTCCAATTTTGCACCCTCTTTGCTTTGTGCCACCACTCCTCTAATCACTGAACCTTTCTTGTCTTTCAATCTGTCACTAGCCTCTTCTGTTTTCGTTTCCTTCTCTTTGCCCTTTCCCTTCATCCGTATTTGCTTAAACTGGTCACTTCTCTAACTATTACCAGTTCTAAAGAAAGGTCATCATCTTGAAAAGTTAACTTGTCGCTCTACAGCTGCAGCCTCCTAAGTGGTTGCGGCAATCTGATTTCATTTCTGTAAAGGTGAGGAATTAGGGAAGAGGATACATGGAATCACATTTTTTCCCTACTATTTCCTGTCAAAATGCTGCTGTTTGAACAATTTCTCTAAGTTTATGTTGCAATAAAGAGGGAGTTTTCAATCAAAGTGGAGATTGTGTAAAATCACAACACATATCAATGGACTACATTCAGCTACTTTGCAACAGTAAGGCAGTTTGTTGCACAACATCCTCTTCTTGAGAGTAGAAGTTAGACCATTATGCTGTCACCAAAGCCATATGGAAGTGGAGGAGCCATGAGCAGAGTAACTCCCACACATCCTCTAGCCAGCTAGTGATGTCACTATGGCAACAGCCCACTCTCAACACATATGCACTTGGAGTTAATCTTCTCACAATCAGGTTGCTGTTGTTTGTAGATACAAGGTCATACAATGGCTTGTTGGCATGATAGTCAGTGGGAAGTTAAATTTCCTGCTGAAACACCAGCTCATCACAATTATTTTGTTTTCCACTATGACAATTGAAACCACTTCCACTTGCGTTGATACTGAATAATTAAACATTTCACTGAAGTGAATAGAAACTGAAAACCCAGAACAATTTTCCATCTCCGCTAACATTTTAATTCTCGCAAACTGTTTTAGCTATGAATATGTACATTTTTTGATAAATTTGGACAGTTAATTCAGCAACATCATGAATTTTATTTGCATTTGGTCTTTTATAACAGTTGACGAGACAGGAGATGATCCCATTATTGCAGCTAGGGATAACAGCAATGAAACATTATTCTGATGGTCACCAGTAGTCATTTAGAGCGTGTGACAATGCTTTCAAACTGCTATTCACTACAGTACAGCAACATAGTTGTACTACTCACTCACTTATCAATGGATAGATTATCCAGTTTTGCTGTTTTTAAGTTCATTCGTGTGATATGAACATGACTGGCAAGGCATGCATTTACTGCCTAACCTTAATTGCCCTGAAGAAAATGATATAGAGTCACTTTCTGGAATTGCTGTGGCCCATTTTGGTGTAGATCCATCCACAGTAGTTCTAGAGATGGAGCTCCAGGATGGAGGCCGAATGACATGGTGACATTGCTTCAAATTGAAATGATCTGAAACTTAGAGAGGAACTTGCCGGTGATGGTGTGCTCATGTTCTACTGCTGTTGTTCTTCTAGATCATGGACATTGCAAGGTTTAGAAGGTGCTTCCAGAGGAGTCTGGTTGTGTTACTGCATTGTACCTTGTTACACTGCTGCCACAGTGCATTGGCATTGGAGGGACTGAATATTGAAGGTGGTGAATGTGGTTCCTCCTTATTAACACCGTCAGGTACATTATCAAAAAAACACATAAGGAATTATCAAATATTATTTTCCTTTCATCTATCTGTATTGGCTCTGCATAACCATGTCATCAAGTCTAATCGCCCTGTCATTATGGCCCGAATATAATCCCTACAGCTGTCAGGCTAGCTGCAGCAGTTCCTCAGGGGAGTGTCCTAGGTCCAACCATCTTCAGCTGCTTCATATGGTCAAAAGTTGGGATGTCTGCCGATGATTGTACAATATTCAGCACCATTCGCAACTCCTCAGATACTAAAGCAGTCCATGTCTAAATGCAGTAAGACTTGAAAATATCAAAGCTTGGGCTGAAAAGCGATAACTAACATTCACACCACACTAATGAAATGCAATAACATTTTTTTATTACGAGGCAATCTAAACATCATCCCTTGACATTTAATGGCATTATCATCACTGTCCTCAACTACCAACATTGTGGGGTTACCACTGATCAGAAACTGAACTGGACCCACCACATAAACACAGTGGCTACAAGAGTAGGTCAGAGGCTAGGAATACTGCAGTGCGTAACTCAACTCCTGACTCTCTAGAGGTGGTCCACCATCTACAAGCCACATGTCAGGAGTGTGGTGGAACCCTATTGCCAGGATAAATGCAGCTCCAAAAACGCTCAAAAAGCTTGATGCCATCTAGGCCAAAGCAGTCTGCATGATTGGCACCATATTCACCAACATCCACTCCTTCCACCACCAATTGTCAGTAGCAGCACTGTGTACCATGCACAAGATGCACTGCAGAAATTTACCAAACAACCTTTGACAGCACCTTCCAAACCAGTGACCACTACCATCTAGAAGGACAAGGGAAGCAAATACATTAGAACATCACCTACAAGTTCCCTGCCAAGTCACTCAATATCCTGACTCTGGAAATTTGTCACCTTTCCTTCACTGCTGCTGGATTAAAATCCTGGAATTCCGTCCCTAATGGCATTGTTGGTCTACCTACAGCACATGAACAGTAGCAGTTCAAGAAGGCAGTCCAGCACCACCTTCTGAAGGGCAACTAAGAATGGGCGGAAAATGCTGACCCAGCCAGTGACGTCAATGGCCCACGAATGTGTAAAGATAATTTGGCCTATACATCTGTTTTTCTTTCCGTCCCTTCTGAGTTACTGGATTACATTTCCTACTCTTTGATCCCTGAAGTATTCTGGAAAGTCAAATTGGTGCATTCACTCTCTTTGTAGTCAAGGTGTAGCCATGATATCTAGGGAATTTGTTGCCTTATGATCCATCAATTTGCCAGTGCTAATGTTTTACTAATATCAATATCTTTAAAATTCCTCATTTTCACTCTATCTTCCATTCCCCACTGCCCCTAGTATGTTTTCTGTGTCTTCTATCATGAAGACAGATAGAAAGTGTTTGGCAATGTATCTGCTACATGTCTTTGTTGACTCACATGTAAGGGCTCCACATTTACTTTTGCTAATCTCTCACTTCGTATGCATCTATAAAACAGTTTGGAGAAGCTTTTTATGTCTCTAACTAGTTTACTCTCATATCCTATTTTCTTTTCTAATTTCTTGGTTATCAGTTAAATTTTTAAATCCACAGGCTTTAATCTTCTTTTAATATAATATTATCTGTAATTCCCCTAGTTAGCCAGAATGGGAACATTTTTCCTTTTTAGTAGTTAAGGGAATGTATGGTCATTGTGCATCGTGAAGCAACTCTTTAAATGCTTGCCATTTCCTATCAACTGTTATATTTGCAAACCTAGTCTCTCAATTTCCTTAGCCAACTCACCCCTCAAACTGATGCAATTTACTTTGTTTAGACTGGGGAACTTCATCAGAGAAATAACAAATCCATTCTCAACCCAACATCAAATTCTAACTTAGTGAATGTTTTATAAATATAAATAATACTATTACTAAAGGTACTAGATAGTACTGTGTAAAACTGCAAGGAATCAACACAACATTTTTAATAATAAGATTGGGAAAGAATTAAGAAATTCTGTGTGTACATTCATCAAAGTTTTAACATTGACTTACCGATGAACTCATGCAAGAAAACAAGAGAAGCAATGTAGCAGCTGAGACTGAGAAGTTCTGCCACAATCATGAGCCAGTGCCAGGTTTGGATAGTGAGTGCCACCATCAGTAACTCAGTGAGAATGAGTGAAGTAAAGGAAATGGCTACTGCATGCACAAACTCCGAATCAAACAACAGAAGAGCCCCATACATTATTATACCACCTGGAAAAATAAAGTGAAAATATTTTTACTCTTTTTTGAATGGAAATGCAGACACTTACAAGTCAAATAGTCCTGTCTCTGAATCAGAACATTGGTGGTTGAAAATTCACTTTAGGCTAACACTCCAGAGCAGTACCAAGGGAATGCTGCATGGTTGTTGCCATAATCGTTCAGAAAAGATATTAAATTGAGATCTGTTCGTACTCTCAAATAGATGTCAAACATTACCATCCTACTGCTTAAAGAATAGTAGGAACATTCTCCTATCCAAAATGAATCCTTTAATCAACATCACTAAAAGCATTTATCTGGTCATTATCACAATTAGGTCACTGTAATTTTTGCCCACATTGGCTGCTGAATTTCCTATATTGCAAGAGTAACTGCACTTCAAGTGTTGCACAATTACCCATAATATCTTTGGAACATTCGGAGGTCATGAAAGTCATTAAAGAACTGCAAATTCTTTTTTATGTCACATCTATTTATGATAAAGTGTGATTTCCATACCTTGGTATATACTAATTAAAACCCAAATCAAGAAGGTTTTAAAGGAGAGTGGTCGACCCTGAAATAGAGAAAAGAATCAATTTTGGAGATACTCTTCCACCTTACTATTCAATTCAACACAGAACAGAAAATCTACATATTTTAAGGTTGCTATTTTCAGATCTAGACAGGAAAGCTCAATAACACATTTAATTTAGAATTCTTTGGAAACTAATCAATTGACATTTTTAACAAGTAATTGAGTTATTTTCGTATTTGGAGATTTTAAGCAGCATCGATTCCTGGAACTGGTGCTTTAACTGCATCAGCTGTAGCATAAATTTCCATTGCATCTACTTGGAGTTTTGAAATTTGTCAGCATAGATTCAATGTTGTAGTTGTAACACTGCTGCTGAAAAATTTATTTTCAGTGCTGGGAAAATGCCTCATGAACTTTATTATCTGAAGTCATCAATGTGCTTTGTTGAAAAGGAAATGGGTCCGATCTTAGAAAAAGTTTCCCTACAGTTTCTGATGCAAACAAAAAAACTAATCCTTGCCTGTCCCTTCTCTAGCAGAGGTCATCAGTTAGTAATCAAATTTTAATTTTACCATTCGCTTAAGACCAACAATCGAACATAATTATCTATAAATATACTTCTATTGCTTTCTCCCCTTTGAAAGGTTTTAAATTCTCCTGTGAGAATTACTTTGGGAAATATTTACAAGTGTTCAGATCAGAGATTATGGAGATAGGCAATGAGTTGTCTCACTTGGATTGTCTTTCAAATGGATACTTTTCCTGTGTTACCAGACAACCACAAAGTATCCCACCTACTGACTATCAATCTCAGAAGAGCTGAGGCTAGCAGATCTGAGAGACTAGCAATCCTGTGGTGATTGCATTTGACCACAAACTGCTCAAAATAATTGCCGTAACCACTATACTCCGAGGCCAAATACTAATTCAAAGTCCCTCAGTGTCTTGTTCAATTAAAGCACTATAGACATAATACAAAGTCTCGAAAGGAAGGAATATCCTCAATAAAGTCCATAAATTATCCATGAATTCACTGATCTCAGCCAGGAAAATGATGGGAAGACTAACATGGATTGTAGTACCTCAGGACGGAAAGGGAGAGAAACAGTAATTAGCAAAGCATTATCCAGTTACCCAGCTCGGGAAGTGGAGAGCTGGATTTTGAGGTAAGATACAATGACTCTCCCTCCAGAGTTAATGCAGAAACTAACTTTGTACATTATAGTTTGGGACATTTGGCTGTGAACATTTGCATCCAGATATCATCAGGAATCACGACCTTCAGGACAGCAGTAGAGAAAAATGGAAAAGAGCTTCAATGGGAATGGCTTCATCACTCATTAGGCCCAGTGTGGGCAGCTATCATCCAACAGAAGTTTAACTTCAAGTTATGACCATCACTCACCCTCACTTCCCTCACAGTTATATCCCTTTTCAGTATTCTCAATTTGGCTATTCAGATGACTTGAGAGATTCTGTTTATTTGTGTATAGTTCTAGTGTACTTGAACAAGAGGAGAGGAATTGGGATTGAGATTTATTTGACCCAAGTTGTCAATGATATTCTGACAAAAATGAGGACAAGCATTTCTTTCATTGTCCATAGTCTTCAGCATGTGGATGTCACAGGAGAGTTCCTGTTCCTGCCCTACAACATGGTGCAAGATGATGAAAAAACAGCACATTTAGAAATATACATTAAATATTAATTTCCTAATGGAATTTTTGAAACTAACATGCGTTCAATCCAGAATTGAGAGGGCCAGAATAACAGATTTCACAGCAAGTGTTGTTAAGAAATTTTGATCCCCTTTCACGTCAAAGGCTCTTCAGATGAAAATGGCATAGGAATTCAATCGATACGTAAATCGCCAGAAATCCATTATCCTCCATCCTAACAAAAATTCCTTAGTACATCTCCATCCCTCTCGCAACTGTTAGTTCTCACTGAATGAGTCAATGCCCTACATCAATGGATCTTATCAATGATGAGTTTGCAGTTATACAATGTCTTTAATATAGGTAAGCTTGTCAAAGTTTTTCCATTTGTCCTGAACTGAGTTTCAAACACTACTTCCATCAAGACAGTTTACATTTGACTCCACACCATTTCTAATCTTCAGCCTTACATTTCTTCTATCACCACTGAAATTCTCATCCACCCCTTTGTTACTTTAAAACTTGACTGCTCTAAAGCCACTCTTCCGCACTCCACCCTATGCAATGCACCCTCACTCAAAGCTCCTTGACCTTCATCCTCTTCTGTGTCAAGTCCCATGTCTCTAACCTGTTTTCTGTGTTCCAGCACAAAATTTCCAAACAACGTTTGCAGGATTTAAAGATTTTCATTTCAAATTTCGATTGCAAGCTGTAAGATTGGATTCAATAAATCTAGTAATTTGTGGGTTACCAACTCAAAAAAAAACACAGCTGTAAACCCAAATGGTTTTTTTGTTAAAAGTTGTTCTGAAGAGAAGTCATACTGGGGCTTGAAACTTTAACTCTGTTTCTCACTCCACAGATGCTATCAGTCCTGATGAGTTTCCCCAGCACTTTCTCGCTTTTATTGGCTTACTCTGTACCTAACCTCTCCATGACTTTGGTCCCGCATATTATAGCTTACTCCTTGGGTGAGGATTTTAGTTTTGTGGTCAAGATTCCAACTTGGAATCACTTCCTGGTCCTGACCCCACAGAATGTTGGTGTCACCCTGTCAAACTAAATTTTTGTTGGGTTGGCCAATTGTTAGCATCTAGTGGGGTCTGAAGCCAAGTGAAACTAGGGAAAAGATCTTGGTTACATGTAATTTCAAGAGATAACTGGATGAGAAGTTGACTGTACTTATAGGGAGCAAGTGATCAGCAGGATTGGAGTTTTGCAATGTTATTGAAATAAAACTCTTACTGGAAAGGCAGTTGCCTGATCTCTGTCAAACCAATATTTAATCTCTGGTGTTTAAAACCAATTACTTCTCAGATGGTGATGGGGTCTCAACAGGAGTCCCTTCAGTCATGAAAATACATGGACTTCATTGAGGCAGGTAGGAGGGAGAGGGCACAGGATACTTTACAATGGAGGTGCCCTCTCAGAACTTTAAAAATCCTTCAAAGTACACGCAGCCATACCATCAGAGTGACTTTGTGGACAGGACAGGATGGGTGGTGAGCTCTTTAAGTTGGCTGTGGGAGGGACTGATAGTGCAACATTCATAGAAAGACAGAGCACTTGTTCTCTCAATCTGCCACTTGGAGGATGCCCCCTCTCATTGACCATATTTCAGTCATTAAAGGGGCCTGTCTGCCATGTGGAAAATTGACATGGAAGGAAGGCCTTAATAGGTCCCTGAGACCTTTTCTTAATCATGGGGTGGCACGGTGGCTCAGCAGTTAGCATTGCTGCATCGCAGCGCCAGGGACTCAGGTTCGATTCCACCCTCAGGCGACTGTGTGGATTTTGCACATTTTCCGTGTGTCTGCGTGGGTTTCCTCTGGGTGCTCCGGTTTCCTCCCACAGTCCAAAGATGTGCAGGCTAGATGGATTGGCCATGCTAAATTGCCCATAGTGTTCAGGGATGTGTAGATTAGGTGGGTTATAGGTGGATTGGTCTGGGTGGGATGCTCTGAGGGTAGGTGTGGACTTGTTGGGCCGAAAGGCCTGTTTCCACACTGTAGGGATTCTATGATTCTATGATCTATTAGGGCAGAAACAGGGATATTTGCTGACAATTGCACAAATGTTCAGCACCACCTCAGAGTTAAGCACAGAAGCAATCTGTGCCCACATGGAGCAAGACCTAGACAGCAGTCAGGATTGGGCTAATAGACATTCAATGGTATTGCTATCACTCAACCACCCATTACTAACAACCTAGCAGTTACCAGTGATCAGAAACTGAACTGGAATAACCATATAAATACTGTAGCTACAAGAACAGGTCAGAGGCTGAGAGCTCTGCAATGAGTAACTTACCTCCTGGCTGCCCAAAGTCTGTCTACCATGTACAAGTCACAAGTCAGGAGCATGACGCAATACTCCCCACTTGCCTGGATAGTTGCAGCTCCAGCAATGCTCAAGATTTATACCATTCAGAACAATGCAGCCCACTTAATTTGCATCCATCCACTCCCTCCACCACCAACAAACTCTTTTTTTGGAATATAACATAATTCTAGTAATGTGCAGCAACATAAATATATGTTGTAACTTTCTCTCTATACAAACTAGTGAACAGTTTTGAAAAATGCTCAATGATGGTGACAAAAGTCTGTCACAAGAGTGACTGCAATTCAGAGGTACTTCATCAGTTGTATTGTACAATGGTGCATCTTGAGGTCATGAAAGGCACTTATAAATGCAAGGTCTTCTTCTTACTTTAAATAAAGTACTAAAACAAAAATGTTGATTATAAAGTTCAAATAAGTCATATATTTTTTGCAATATATGAAAGAAGACTAGATATAAATTTAGACATTTATATAAACAATACAGCACTTGAAAATCTGAACTTAATTAGTTCAATTAGTAACATTCCAAAAGTAACAATAAAAATACATACATTTCTTGCATAGCACATATTCATCTTGAGATTTATTCTAATGCATACCTTAGTAAGATCTTTGTATAGTTCTGGATAAAGCATTGCAACTTCTGACTTCACATCCTTGTCCAGAACAAGAGAGAACACTGGGAACATGGTGTAAATTGTTGAATACCTGAGAAGATAAATATAAAAGTGTCACCTTTCATTTTCACTCCTACATTTCTCCTTTGATAAATAACTAAAGCATCATGACTTTTTAAAAATGATTTCTTTGACTTTAGAAGGTGCCAGTATTGAAAAGACTACATTTCTTGCCTATCCCTATTGCAGTTCTTGTACTTATACTGTTCAGTAGGGAATTTGGTGATATTGATCCTGTGACAATGAAGAAAATGACAATATGTGTTCAGATTAGGATGGTGGGAAACTGAAGAGACACTTGAACATTATAGTACTCCTCTCATCTTACTGCCTTAGTCCTCTTCGCTTGTAGAAGGCCACTGAGGAAACAATGGGTAGGAATAATTACCCATACTTAAAAGAACCTCTGAGAAATGTCCTGGGACTTTGATAATTGGCCTTGAGTAATTGCAATTACTTGCTTTTGCGTCAGGTTTTAAGCCAATGAGAGGTGTTCCCTTCAACTGCATTGATCAAAGTTTTGCTTTGCTTCCTTGCTGCCATACGAGGATAAATACTACCATTTTTTTTCTTGGCAGCAATTTTAGTTCTTGTTTTCCTCACTGAACCATAGTCTGGAGCTCAGTGGGTTTCGCAGAATAATAACTGAACATCTGCAAGTAGGTGATTGAAGAATGGGTGTCACTGGAGAGCAGTGAAGATTCCTTCCATCACTTGGCTATGCGTTGTTAGAAGGCTCATAGGATAGTTGCTGTCAAAACAGGTTTGCCTTGTGGATAGGACATTGCACTTACATCAACACTGAGCATCATAAATATAACTGCTTGGCAGGACAGCACTTAAACGTTGTTAAAAAGGGCATGAAGTCAAAACTTTTCATTTAAGACATTTATTAATTCAAGGGTCAATACATATATGGTAAATATCACAAGATATTTCAAACTTGCTCTTGGAGGGCACTTCATATTCAATACGTAGCCTCTTCAAAGTAGATGACTGGATTCAATTGAGCCCCACCTTTCCGAAAAAACTCCTTGACTTTGGTCAGACTCCAAGACAGATAGTCCACATACAAAGTTACAGTTTCAATATTTACTGCTGACACACAAATTCAAAATTAATCTTGTTTTACTCCTTTTAAATCCTTCTCCTTTACATATCTCTAACTAACACATTCAGAGATGTTATGACGTATCCCTGAAGCAGATGGGCATTCTGGAATTAGAGATAGGAACGATACCTCTGCACGTCAAGACCTTCATCTTTCTCCATTATACCCATAGTGATTGACCCCTGCATTTTCATTTAACTAACAGTACTGGGCTCTCCAGATTCACTATATATTGCTCTTGAGAACTGATGCAGCAAAAACAAACCACTGCAGGCTCTTCACCAACTCAACTCATTGTTGAACAATCAATGCTGTTGTTCCAGCATTCAAAACAACAGCCATTGTGAATCTATATATAAAATACCATAGAAGTTGGATATGCACACACAGTTTGTCGCAAACATTTCAGATGCATTTATAAATCTGAAAACACTCCTTGCCCCTCACGAATAACAAAATTGGCAAAGGAACTCAATTCTGGAGATTTGCAATTTTAGTAAGCATACATGACATGCAAATGTATGCAAAATTACTTCCGATACTCGCCATCAGGAAACTGAACCCACCTTTTAACTTCCAAGAGCCTAACTGTAAACTTTGAACTTGCTGTCGGGAACCTGATTCTCTGCCCACTTTGCTTCCCATGCCCAGGAACAGTGCAAGATTCCACCCACTGTATTCTTGAATATTTACAACCACGTTTCATCACCTCTCATTTTGCTGCATAAAATTTCATGCCATGTATGTACCCATTTCACTGGCTGATCAGTGTACTCTTGAACTCTATTACTAGGCGTTTCATTGGTTATTGCATTTCCAACTTTTATACATATGTAGATTTCAAAATTAAAGTTTAATATCCCAAGTCCAAATCATTTACATACACCCTTGAACTAAACCCAATGGAACACCACCCTATCTTTATGCAATCCCAAAATACAGCATTCACCACAACTCTCTTTCTACTATACAACAATTTGACATAGTTGCTGCTACTTCCTCTTTTTATAGAATCCCTACAGTGTGGAAACAGGCCCTTTGGCCCAACAAGTCCACACTGACCCTAAGAGCATTCCACCCAGAACCAATCCCCTATAACCCACCTAATCTACACATCCTTGAACATTACAGGCAATTTAGCACGACCAATCCACCTAACCTGCACATCTTTGGACTGTGGGAGGAAATCGGAGCACCTGGAGGAAAGCCATGCAAACATGGGGAGAATGTGCAAACTCCACACAGACAGTGGCCTGGAGGTAGAATCGAACCTGGGTCCCTGGCGCTGTGAGGTAGCAGTGCTAACTACTGAGCCACCGTGCTGCCCTTTTGTCCCATGGCTTTCAATGTTGCCAACATTCCTAATAAATGGTACTTCAAACTCCTTCTGAAAATCCTGTGACATGACAATCAAACATGGTTAAAGTCACTTTTATATTCTACAATCCCACCTAAAGTATGGATTCACTATGATCTCCATTCTCAAGATTATTAATATTTAAATTAACTCCTACAATATTGTGAATTGCTATTTCACATAGTTTAAAAACCAAAACAACTGCAGATGCTGGAAATCAGAAAGAAAAACAGAAATTGCTCGAAACGCTCAGCAGGTATGGTGTGTGGAGAGAAATCAGAGTTAAAGTTTCAGATCATGGTGAATCCATACTTTAGGTACCAAAACTGAGGAAGGGTCACTGGACATGAAACGTGAACTCTGATTTCTCTTTACTGATGCCAGAACTGCTGAGCTTTTTCAGCAATTTCTGTTTTTGTTTCTGATTTACAGCATCAGCACTTCTTTTGATTTTTAAAGGTTTAGTAATTGTTCCTTGTTTATTGCTTGTAGTTGCTAAGGTTTGCAATGGCAGGAGAATTTTGCTGCATGGAGTGTTCCTGCAAAATGTGGGAAATCAGGAACACTTCCAGTGTCCATGGCAACCACTTATACAGGAAGGGTGTTCAACTGAAGCTTCTGATTGTTCACATGGAGTGGCTGGAACTGCGAATGGACTCACTACGGAGCATCCATGAGCATTAGAACATCACGGAGATCACATTTAGTGAGCTGGTCACATCACAAGTAAAACCTACACTAGCAGAAAAGTGTTGGGTGAACACCAGACTGGGAGAGCTTTAGTGATAGGGGACTCGATTGTAAGGAGAGCTGACAGACGGTTCTGTGGCAGCAAACGAGACTCTCATATGGTATGTTGCCCCCTTGGTGCCAGCGTCAGGGATGTCTCAGAGGTGGCTGCAGGTCATTCTGAAGGGGAAGGGTGAACAGCCAGCAGTCAGAGTACATGTTGGCATTAACGACATGGGTATAAAAAAGAGGTCCTCTAATAGGAATTAAGAGGGTTAGGTAGTAGATTAAAGAGGAAGGCAAGTAAGGTTGTAATCTCTGGATCAGTTCCAATGCCACGCATTAATGAGTATAGGAATAGGAAGATCAGTCAGATGAATGCATGACTAAAGGGATGGTGTCAGAAGGAGGGCTTTAAGATTTTTGGATCACTGAGACAGCTTCCGGGGTCGGTGGGACCTGTACAAGCTGGATGGGTTACACTTGAACTGGAATGGGTCCAATATCCTTGCTGGGAATTTTGCTCATGCTGTCGGGGAAGTGTTAAACTAATTTGCGAAGGTGGTGGGGCACAGGCTAGATGTAAAGTCAGGAGCAAGGTTCAGTCAGATATAAAAGGAATACTAGTCCAGAAGGCGCAGAAGACATGGGCATGATAAGGCAAATGGGAAGATCAGAAAGCTAAATTGTACCTATTTTAATACAGGCAGTCTGACTGGTAAGGCAGATGAACTTAAGAGCATTGATTAGCACATGGGAATATGATTTTGTTGCAATTACTGAGACATGTTTGAAGGAAGGACAGGACTGGCAACTCAACATTCTTGGGTATAGAAGTTTCAGGTGCGACGGGACGATGTAAGAGAGATGGGGGCATTACATTATTGGTAAAGGAGACCATCACTGCAGTAATGAGGGAGGATATCTTAAAAGGCTCTTCAAACAAGGCCATCTGGGTAGAGCTTGGGAATAAAAAAAAGCTGAAGTGCCAGAAGACTAGAGGATAGCTAACGTGGTTCCTTTGTTCAGAAGGGCAGCAGGGATAGGCCAGGTGATTACAGATCAGAGAGTCTGATACCAGTGTTATGGAGATTATTGGAAAAAGTTCATAGGGACAGGATTAAATCAGCACTTGGAAAGGCAGGGATTGATCAGGGATGGTCAGGATGTATTTGTTGAAGGAGATCCTGTCTGACTAATTTAATTGAGCATTTTTTGAAAAGGTAACTAAATATATTGATGAGAGTAGTACAGTTGATGTGATTTACATGGACTTTAGTAAGGCCTTTGACAAGGTCCCACAATGAAAGCTTGAAAAGTTAAGAGTCCATGGGATCCAAGGCAAGTTGGCAAACTGGGTCCAAAATTGGCTTACAAATAGGAGGCAAAAGGTGACGGTGAAGAGTTGTTTTTCAAAATAGCAGCCTGTGACAGGGTTTGGTGCTGGGACCCTTCAGTTTGTTATTTATGTTAATGACTTGAATGTGAATGCAAAAAGGTATAATTAGTAAATTTGCAAACGACATAGAAAATTGGTGGTGTCAATAGTGAGGAGAATAGTCTCAGGCTACAGTCTGATATTGATCAGCTGGTAAATTGGGCAGAGCAATGGCAGATGGAATTTAATCCTGATATGTGTAAGATGAAGTATTTTGGAAGGTGTAATAAGGGAAGGACATATACAATAAATGTTGGGTACCTAGGGAGTTTTGAGGAACAAAGAGACCTTGGTGTACAAGTTCATTGATCCCTGAAGGTGTCAGTACAGGTAGCCAGGGTGGTGATAAAGGCAGACAGATGCTTGCCTTCCTTATCTGGGCCATAGAATATAGGATTAAGGAAGTCTTGTTACAACTTTATAAGGTACACAGACAGGAGGTTGGAAGAACACAGCAAGCCAGGCAGCAACTCCAGGAAAGGAGAAGTCAACTTTATAACATTGGTTAGTCCACAGACGGAGTACCACATGCAGTTCTGATCTCCACACAATCAGAGAATGTGATTGCATTGGAGAGGGTGCAGAGGAGAATCTCCATGGTGTTGCCTGGGAATAAAGCTATCAGTTATGAGGACAGACTGGATAGGCTGGGTTCATTTTCCCTGGAGCTCAGGAGACTGGGAGGGGAATGTGACTGAGGTATACAAAATGGTGAGAGGCATAGACCAGATAGATCATGAGAATCTTTACCTTATGGCAGACGTGTCTAAGATCAGAGGGCACAAGCTTAAGACTAGGAGTAAGCGGTTTAGAGGAGATGTCTTCACTCAGAGGGTGATAGAAATATGAACAAGCTGCCTGTGAAGATGGTGAAGGCACAGACTCTCACAACATTTAAAAAGCATCTGGACAAGCAGTTAAAATGCCAGGACATAGTCGGCAGTGGACCAAGGGCAGGTAATTGGGATTAGTGTAATTTAGTGCTTACTAGTCAGCATGGACATGGTGGGCGAAAGAGCTGTTTGATTCTCTACATATAGTGTGTGTGGTTTAAAATTATTCTCTTTTATGTTCAGTAAACCCATTTAGTCATTATTACTTACATTGGTATGGTTCAAGTTTGGGTAATGAAGATTTTTTTCATCTTTCAATTCAATCCTGGAATCCTGCTTATTTTTTCATGCTGCATTCTTCTACTGCATTTATTGTTACTATTTAGCAGAATAATGCCTTAATAGCATGTTCCTATACCAGTAAGATATTCTTTAGCAAAAATATTAAAATGTAGAAGTATAATATTTCTTATCCATATTTCTGATGTCACATTTTCTGTTCCAACTTACCGTACACCAATCTAATCAAAGACATTTCTTGCTGATGATTGGATTATTTGCAAATTTGTTCCAAAAATCAATGCAGAAAAATGAAACAAAGCCAATCATTTGAAACGGAAGGAGAAACTCCTCCACTAATAACGCAATATAAGGGGTCCCCAATTTACAAATCCAATCCCATATAGGGGTGTGATTTTAAAGATCTGACATACAAACATTTCCTATACTTACAAATGGCTACTTTTATATTGGCCTGCACTGTGTTCCAACTTGAATCCAACTTGACTTGCCGATTCACAACCCAGGACTGCCTGTACTTATTAACAGATCATGTCCAACCTCAACACATCAAAATCTGTAGTGAGCACACTTAAGGATGAGGAAACACAGGCAATTCATCCTGAGAAAAGAGGAGACTACCATGGATGCTACAGGACTGCAATAAAAACTGTAAATACTGGAAATACTGAGCAAACCTAGTAGCATTGTGAAGACAGAAGCAGAGTTCGCAGCTTATTTGGTCTGTTAAGGCAGTCGCCAAACTGAAATGTTAGTTCTGTTTCTCTCTCCATAGATGCTGCCAGAACTGCTGGCTATTTTCAGCATTTTCTATTTTATCCTGAGTCCTGACTCACTGCTTGAAGTACAAATAATTTTAAAATGACACATGCATCCTGTTGAGTTGTAGGTTCAAATTAACAAGTGTGTTCCAAAATACATTCCAATCTCCAAGTCTCTGGATTACATCTAAAGGACCATTCAGATGCTGTTTGTTTAATGAGTAGGATCTGTGTAACACAGATCCACCATAGCAGAATAATGCATTCTTAGTTGTATGATAACTCACAACTTTCTTTACAGCAACAGATCATTCATGGGCAACATCACAAGGGGATTTCCACAAATTTAAGAATTTAATGTGGTAATGTTCAGGGATGGCATCCATGTAGACATCACAGTTCTATATCTGAGTTTGTTACAGATGTAGACAACCTGCAATTGCAGTGTCCTTCTGAGCTACAGCCTAACACTGACAAACATAATTTTGGAAGTTTCATCTTCAGATAACACACCAACTCTGTTTAGGGAAGGGTCTGTTAATATTACAATTAGACTCTGTATTCCCAAACAGGCATGATTTTACATTACAAGCATGTTACATATGAAATGGTACAGTGGTGCATTCCTTACTAATTAGTGTAAAACTGACTTACAGCGAACAAAAGAAGTTCCAATTATTTTAAAACATTGTATAACAAAGTAATTTTCTTTGCATAGTCACACAGCAGTTAATTAGAAGAAAGTGGATGCTGTTACTCAAACTGTTCCTTATGAAGGAACACCTTAAGGCAAATAGCTGCTCAGATTTCAATGACCACATTGAGTATCATTTGCTCGAAATAGATTTTAGCACCCCCATTGAGTTCATCCTTGCTCAACATACCATTTCCCAACTAATGCAATTGACCAATAGTGACCTGGAGGCATACTGTGACTTACCTTTCAATTTCCTCCATTTTGAGGAACCTTCCTTTAGGAAACCCTTTGGTATCAGGTCCCACCAGCTAAATGCAGAATGTATTAAATTACAGCTGCCATTGTCCTACCAGACCACAAGGTTGCTCTGTCACTAGAGAGGGATGACTGGCAATGGTTTAACCTGGGGTCACCACACCTCAGGTGAAGGGAGAGGTTGAGGAGGAGAGTCCTTCATGATAACTTCATTTGGTACAGGAATTGAACCCATGTTATTGGAATCATTCTGCATTGCTAACCAGCCATCCAGCCAACTGAGCTAACTGACCTTCTAGAATGTACTACATGTTACTCAAAACATATATTAAAAAAAGAGTTAATCTCAAAAACTTCTGAAACAGATGGAACATCTGTCAATTTTCATTTTATTCTCAAACGCACATGAGTACTAAGAAGAAATTAATAAACTTCTTTTAGGAGGTCAGTACAAAGTTATAATTGGCCTTACTTGTTTGTGAACTATTCACACACACACTCAATCTTTACTATATTCCACAGATCAATTCAGCTTTCCTCTGAGATAATTCTTTCCTCATTAACAAAGCAAGTAGTATCAATATTTACAGTAATTAATGTGGAAGCTGCATCAACCCATTTACAACTAATATGACAAAATCTACTTACCCTATAACAAGGAAACCTTGATACAGAGGAATGGAAGCAAAATAAAATACTGAAGAGAAAACAGCCTGTGGAAAAACAGAGTTCATTAACAAATGGAACTATTTTAACTGGCAAAGTTGGACATTATGATAATTACTTTTGAAACGGACTATTACAGAAAATATTAGTGGGCTGGTGGTGCAATGGAGTCACTTCTGATCTTCCAAATCACTACATATGACTTTAGCCAAATTGTTGAGGTATGTGCCTGATCCCAAGGAGAGTGGAAATACATCAGCTCATTGGCGTCCCAATAACTGGACTCCAGGCTGGCTGTAGGAGAGACTGGAAGTCTCATTGTTCCTCAACTCGATAACAGCATGAAGGTCACACTGCCAATATTTAAAAGAACACTGTCATCTGTCAACTTCCTTAATTCAATTAACTATTTGTCAATTTTGTACTATTACTTAAGTGCATGTTATTTTTGTTGGTGGAAGAAAGGAACAATATTCCTTCTGCTATACCACCACTGCACAATAAATCATGAATAAAGTTTTTTTTTGCTTCTCTTGATGTATTTAAAAATTCCTTATGAGCAGATGTAAGGGCATTACTCAGAGCATTAAAAGTTACAAACTCAGATGTGTAGCAATTACAACGATCTAGTCTTTTAATAGATTGATATTGCCTGTGCAGCTGGACTCAGAGGTAGTGTCAATCCAAGTCTGGAAGACAAATTAATTGTCTTTTCTTCCTCCAAATTTAGGACTGTTTGGAGAGGTTTCCTGCTGTTTCCCATGGACTCTGGCTTTGCTGGGGTTCGTTGACGGCAAACCCGGTCAAATAGACTGAAGGAAAGAGAGGTGACGACCCCACACAGGCATGTGCACGTGGGTAGGGAGGGTAAAGGGGAGAAGCTGCACTGCACTGGAATGATCAATGCCTGCACATGGTAAGGCAAGCAAGACTGTGGGGAGACCAAAGTTTACATAAGGAAGGTCAACACTAATGTCCTGTGAGTTAAGGGTAACAAAGGGAAGGTGAAGGCTAATTGAGGGAGAGTCTGAGCTGGTGGATAGAAGGTCGGGGGAAGTGGGGGGGAAGGGGGAATGGAGCTGACTGGCAGAAACTCTACAGTGAATGGCAATTGATCAAGGGTGATGGTGGGTGGATCAGGAGTCACCAAAAAAACAGGACAAGGCTGATGGAATGAGGGTTGTGATCGATAGAGAAGAGGGCAAATGTGACTGAGGGAGGGTGCAGATTGATGCCTTCCAGGTCCTGGGATCCCATGTGGACAGATCCAACAAGGAGCTTCATTGCATATTCAACAAAGACAAGCTCCAAACAAGCAGCCAGAATGACACTGCTAAGTGACAAGGAACCTGTCCAGGTAACATTTAAACGTGATGTCTGATCCTTCGAGTGCATTAGCTAAAGGTGGGGCCAGTGACTTCCTGCCACACCTAGCCACATGACGAGCTGCAACCCTTGCCTCTGCATATCTAATTGGCTGGCCATCTCATAGCCAAAAGCTCCATTTCCAAACAGAGGTGGCATGCATTTGTAGACCTGCTGTCCCATCTGTTAATATGAACAGATTCCATTCTTAAGGGCAGTACAGTGGCTCAGTGGTTAGCACTGCTGCCTCACAGTGCCAGGAACCCAGGTTCAAGTCCACCCTTGGCAATTGCCTGTGTGGAGTTTGCACATTCTCCCTGTGTCTGCGTCGGTTTCTGCTGGGTGCTCTGGTTTTCTCTCACATTCCAAAGATGCGCAGGCAAGGTGGATTGGCCAGGGGAAATGCAGGGTTAAAAGGATGGTGGGGGAAGGGGGATGCTCTTAGGAGGGTCAATGTGGACTCAATAAGGCCAAATGACCTGCTTGCACCATTCAGCAATTCTATGATTCTACATCTCCCTACAACATGCAAACTCTCTTGACAGGAATTGCAATAAAGATACTGAACAGCTGCAGTAGCTCTGATTGAGTTTTTCCCTCTGAACTTCAGGAGCACAGAAGCTCATTACAAGACAAATGCTATGTTTACACAAAACAAAAACAAAAATTTCTGGAGAAACTCAGCATCTATGGAGGTAGAAACGGAGTTAATATTTCAAGACCAGTGACCGTTCTTCAGACCTTTCAAGAAACTTTATCTCTTCCTTCCAGGCATTAAGGAACACAAGCTCCAATAATTCAGAGGTACCTCCACCCCTCTGGGACCTTCCTCCCCTTCCCTTCCCTCTGCTCCATCTCTTCTCATAACCACACCTCTTGTCGGATATTTACTATCCCTTCTGACCTTCAGCTCTCTGATGCTGAACGTTCCATACCATCCAGCATCCGTAGTCCTTTGTTTTATTTTTTGCTATATTTACTCATTCAGCTAAGTCAGCACAATCAGACAACTAGAACTGCTACTTTTCTGGACTGTGCAGTTAGTGTGCTGTTACTCATTAGACCAGCAGGAAACCACTTCTTTGAATGAGGTTTTGTTATTCTTTTAACAAAGATAAAAATGATTGGTGCACATAGATTAAAGACCTTTGCTTACCCTCAAGCTTGTTTTTAGATAGATTACCCCTTATGTATGCTCTCCCGTATTGCTCATTTTGCTCCTGCAATATCCCAGAGTGAACAGATGGAAACTGGGATGGGTGGTAGTGGTATGGGATGGGGGGAGTGTTTCTGAAGGGAGAGAATCTCTTTATTGTGAAATAATATGGAAAATATATAGATAGAAAGACGCCATGATAGGTACGCTTAAAATGTTGTGGCGTTTTGCTTGTTATTACACATGCTGACTGAACTACTAGCCCACAATTCAATTCCAGCGGTCTTTTGTTACTGTATAATCGTGAATTTTTCAACACTTGTTTCTCAGAGAACAGTGGTTTGCTTACCTGCATGGTACTAATACACAGGCTCCTGTGGATCACAAACTGGCTGAGAGCTGCTGATCTCTTGTAGCTGTTGCGTCCATGAACCATCAGCAATCTACCAAGGTGTTTGAACTGAGTAATAGAGAAATCTGATGCCAAAGACGCTTGCTTTCCTTCCTAGCGAAGTTGAAGCAAAAAAAATCATGACTTTGCTTAGCAGTGTTGGTTTATCTCAAAAGCACTTTTTTCTGAAAAGCATACTTGTTGGGATGCAAAGAAAGAAAACAATGTCAAATTTTCAGGTGATCAAGGAAACCAATTAAATAATCTTAGTATAACAGTGCAGAGTAAATTGAAATCCAGTTAACAGAGATGAAGGACAGTATTATAAGCCATCACACCATCGCACTCTATGACTTAAGTCTAAGTCGAAGTATGTTCAACCTTGTGTCATTCAAACTCTGGCAGACTGCAAGAATCACACGGTGTAAGAGGATATGCATTCCTTTTTATTTTGTATAACACCAGGTAAAACAATTAAAGTAATCTACACTTAAGTAATAACTTAATTCAGTTACGAATTACATTAAACAAACAGCAGTCAATATCATTTATGAATTCCACATCTTACAATCCAATTTTAAAGTTGTTAAGGGAAACAAGGAATTTGTGAAGATCATTTGATCTGAACAGTTTTAGTTAAAACCTATTTTTGGTCGATTTTCACAGATCCTTGACACCATCAGAATAAATATACACTGAACTGGTTTCCAAACATTATCTCTTCAAGTTTTCCCTCAGATTTCCGAAGGAAGATGCTTTTGCTGGCACACTTCTGCCTGTTAAAAATTACACATTGCCTTCTCTCCTTGAAAGTGGCCTCTGGTGACCACTACTTGTCACTTGATTCCTGTTCTTGTGGCCCCACACTATCTGCGGGCTGTGACCTTTTGCTTTGAAAATATTTAGCCCTTCTGGTTGGCTTCTCCCTCAGAAACCTAATTATATTTTCAAACTATAACATGAACACCACAGAATTCAAATGAAAACCTTGAAAATGTGTCTTTGTTGAAACATAACTTGCACTAAGCCTTGTTTTACAAAGCTGACATTGGTGGGTTTGCAGCCCCCT
>NW_025967632.1:0-25000 GCF_021869965.1 Rhincodon typus | reverse complement strand
GCATCACTGGCAAGGTCATCCTTTGTGTTCCATCCCTAGTTGTCTTTAAGCACATGGTGTAAAACTTTTCCTTGAACAACTTCTTACATTTACATAGCACCTTCAATACGAAATAGCCAGGTGCTTTAAGGGAATGGAGGTTGACAAAAGTGTAATCACTACAATTCATGTAGAATTATAGAAACCCTACAGTGCATAAAGAGGCTATTCAGCCCATCAAGTCTGCACCGCCCCTTTGAAGAGCATCCCAACCAGATCCACCCTTATCACCCCATTCCTATAACTCAGCATTTCCCACGGCTAATCCATGGGACTGTGGGAAGAAACTAGAGCACCCAGAGGAAACACATACAGACACAGGGAGAATGGGCAAACTCCACACATTCAGTCACCTAAGGCTGGAATTGAACCCGGGTCCCTGGCACTGTGAGGCAGCAGTGCTAACCACTGTTCAACCATGCCACCCAAGAGACAGGTAAGAGGCATGCGGTGAAGGTATTCCCAAAGATCTGTTACGCAGAGAATGCCAACATTGGAGAAGGGATGCTGATATACATCTTAGTTACAATGGTGAGAGACTTGGAGAAGAACTTAGAGGTGAAGGTGTTCTCGTGTTCCTGTTTTCTTTGTTCCTCTTGTTGGGTGAGCTTGTAAATTTGGGGGCTACTGTCAGAAAAACCTTAATGTGTTGCTGCAGGATACCCTGTAGTTAGTAGAGTCTTCTGTTATAATGCAACAATGGTGGAGTGTATGAATATTTAAACTGGCTTACAGTGCAGTACCTATGATCATCTTTTTGCATTACTTCTCTGTCAGATGCCTGCCTAAATATTAATCAAGCTGATAAAGGAATCATCACTAATGGCATCCAGAGGGCAGATTGTTAGCAATTTCTTGGAATCAGTTAAGTTTTTTTTAATGGCTTCTAGCTCCCTCCCTTTACCTTTAAAATACTGAACAAACAATATCCTCCCAACGTCCCCTGAGCTGATGTGCAACTGGGGGCATGTGGGGTAAGTCTCAAAGCACAGACAGATGGGAGAGCAGAAAGCTAATCCCAGCACATATTCAGCAACAGTGAAAACACAATCGAAAATCTGGGTCATGTTGTTGACCAGAACATCATCACAATATATCACTTCTGGCAATGGGATCTGTCAGCTGTGGTGGAGACTGTGATCTCATTTTAAAATGGTTCCATATTTGTGTTTTGGTTTTCTCCTTTGCAAACTGGACAAGCTTTTAACAGTGTGGACTCTCTTTGATTCACGTCAAACATCAATAATTGGTGCAGCTCTATTTACTGTCTTCTGATGTCTAGTCTAATCACTACAAAGCAAATTGCGTAGTCCCACAATTAAATAAGGCTTTACAACGGTGCAGATTTTGATATGAGAATGAAAATGAGGCTATCAGCACTCATGATTATTAAGAAGTAAAACAGACAGCAGTTTCTGACATTCACACACATACCATTAAACATGAAAATCAAGCAGTTACATCAAATTTGGTGTGCTGATCCCTAAGAATCCCAACACTGATATCTCGTCGAGAGGTTTCACATCAAAACAGCTATAACCTGTGGGATGGCACAGTATGTACATCACAGATATCTCATGAGTATACCAGAAAAAGTTAGGCCTTTACCATTTAAGTGTAAGTATTTTTTTAAAGCATAGTAGAACTCAATTTCTGCCAAACAGGCTCACTGCTACTGCAAACTTACTTTTCAACTGAGATTCTCTTATTTCAGATCTTAATTATTGCTGCTTTTTTAAAAAATCTCCATTAATTCCATGATTCTTAAATCACTCACTTAATTCCATGATTCTTAGTTCTCTTCATTTTGCGCCCTGCACATGATTGTACATTTGATTAAATTTTAAACAAATTTTCTGTCCTAGCTGTCCACGTCCTTGTAAGGGTTTGTCAATGTAGTTAACTAAGAAGTCAGGACAATCTGATCTTGATGACACAGGTACTGAATCCCCTGTAGCAGGTGCCACACTTTCTTATATGACATAGAATTTCAGGATATAAAGCACTGAGACAGGTGGAGAAAATGCTGGAGAAACTGACAGGATGTGGAGAGAGAAACCGAGTGAACATTTCAAGTCTTCTGAAGAGGTATACATTGACCTGCTGAATTTCTCCGACATTTCTTCAGTTTGTTTCAGATTTCTAACATCCACAAAATGTGGCTTTTATCACAGAAATAGACCATTTGGCCCAACCAGTTCATGCCAGTAGTTTCAGTGCAGATGAACTTCTCCTCATCATTTCTCATCTAAATCTACCATTTATCTTCCCTCAAATGCTTATCTATCTGTTGCTAAAATGCATCTAAATTACTCATGTCAATCACTTTCTGTGGTGGCAAGTTCCACATTCTGACTACTCTGAATTCCCTATTGGAATGTTGGCAACTATCTTAAGTTGATGATAGCTTGTTAATCCCTTCCCCACAACAGGAGACATACTCTCCATATTACTTTATGAACATATTCCAGATTTTAAAGAATTCTATTTGGTCACCCTGCAATGTTTTTAGTTGAAGAGAAGAGATCCAAATTGTCAATTTATTCCTGATATGCATGCCCATAGAGTTCAGGTATCAACCTTGCAAACCTTTTCTACACCTCTCCACTATCTTTGTATCCTTTTCGTATGGCAACCAGAACTGCATGCTGCACTCAAAAGTGCAGTGTAACCAAGATTCAAAACAAAATTATGCATAACTTCCTACTTTCCAATTCTACATTTCACTAAGTACTATAAAACACGCAGTAAAATGCCACACAAAGTCAGCAAACCCAATAATGCTTGCTCATCACTGACTGTAAAATATGGGCTATTAAATTTGCAATTACAATCTAGATCTTGCGATGAAAATAAATCCTGAGGGGCTGTTGTATCACAGGAAGTCCAATGACATCTACCAGTAACAGGACTATGTAGGACACAATCCTACACTGCCTATCTGGTTAGTCCCTGCTGTTTTATAATCTTAAATCTTATTAGCAAAGTATTTATTATATTAGGGGCAGGTACACACGTCAGTAGTAGCTTCAAAACTGAACATCCACTCAAAGGCCAGGTTGGATTTCAATACAGCTTATTGCTGCTCTGTGAGAGATAATTGCAATCTAGTATGAACGAGGATCACCGGTCTCAAAAGGCTTTCATATGCTGCTCTGACATTGGTGGCCTTTAATTTCATGTGGCATCTTACAATTGTGGAATGAATTGCCTTTGGAATGCAGCATTCTGGGACCAATGCGAGGCCCTCTGTGTGAGCACACTTCTAGCTGATCATGACAGCGGCATGTTTGGTGCAATTTGCAGGTAAGCCCTCCAAAAGCAGTGACACAGGAGCAAAGGGAGAGGACGGGTATTCACCAGAGATGATTAAGGTTTGTCCAATGAAGGAATGGAGCTTCTCATTAGAACAAGGAGCAGGAGTAGGCAATTCTGCACCTTAAGCCTGTTCTGCCATTTCATATGATCACAGCTGATCTCATCTCAGCCCCAACTCTAATTTTCTTCCCACTCCACTAACTCTTCAATCCATTATTAATTAAAAATCTGCCTATCTCTTCCTTAAATTTATTCAATGTCCTGACATCCATCGCACTCTATGAAAGTGGATTCCACAGATTCATGACCTTTTTAAGAGAAGTAATTCCTCTTTATCTCAGCTTTACACCTGTCACCCCTTAGCCTAAAACTGTGACTTCTAATTCTAGTTTGCCCCACAACAGGAAACATCCACTCTGTGTCTATTTTGTCAATCTCCTTTAACATTTTATATATCTCAATTAGATTTCCTTTCATCCTTCTAAACTCTATCAAGTATGGACCAAAACTGCTCAACCTCTCCCTTATAAGACAAGCCTTTCATCTCTCTACTGAATTAATCTACTGAAGCTTCTCTGAACTGCCTCCAATTCAATTATATCCTTGTCAAGTAGGGAACAAACTGTACACAGTACTCCAGATGCAGTCTCACCAATGTTTTGTATAATTGCAACAAAACGTCCCTGCTTTTATACACTATTCCTTTAGCTATAAATGCCAAAATTCCTTTTGCCCTCTTTATTACCTGCTATGCTTGCAGACTAACTTTCTCAACTCCTGTCTCGAACTTAGTTGCATCTATCAGTTTTATATTTCAACAATAAAAATTAAGAAATCACTCTGCTCAATGTATTTTTTTTTTCTGTTTTTACTATTGTATAACAAAACATACCGGCAAAAGGTCATCAATGGTTTCTGGAAATTCGCGTATGCTGAGGATTAGATCCAGTCTGTGACTCAGATAGGAAATGTTGCACATCTGTGGAGGAAACATAATATGCATAGTAACATTAATGATGCAATTTAATGTAATATTTTACAAATTCATTCTGTTAACTAAATACCATTAACAACACATTTCATTATTCCTAATATTGTTAAACCTAATCTTGCATTATAATGCATGGAGTGTAATTCAGTCATGTCACAATAGATTAGCATTCAGGGAGCAAGCCAGCAGCATAGTCTTTTTTTAGCAGTTTGATGCTAGCCCATAAAGTGTCAGCCAATCTCAGCTGGCCTAAGACTGGCTCATATCACAAGATTCAGAAAAGAATTATCAACCGATGCCTCTACTCCAGGTTCCTATCAATGGCCTCAACATGAAAGTGCACTTGGGTGAAAGCAATATGAGGTTAAGACCAGGCTTGTCATGTACTTCCACAAGTTCTGTTGCTGAGATTTATACATGGAGAATTGCCACTCTGGTAATGAATCACAAGGTAGCAGACATTATGAGCTTGTGCCTTCAGACATAGACTGGGGAAAAGAAAATTCTGCAATTGTGTTATTATGCACCATTTTTGAAATGATATATACAATGAAGTTAGGAGCAGTTGGGCTCTGGGAGATTCAGTACTCCTTGTTTATTCCAAATGTAGCACTTGAACTTGGCTTAAAGGCAAAACATATGGTGATATATCTCTCTTTGTCACTGAATCATTGAAAGGTTCCAGTTATAACAGGAACTCACCTAATCCCCATGGTATCCCTGTAACCCTCAAACCTTTTATTTTTAGGTACTTGTACAATTTTCTTTCAAAGGTCCATACTTTCAGGTAATGCATTCCAGTTCTTAACCACTCACTCTTTAAAATAACTTCGACCTCAAGTCACCATTGGTTCTTTTGCCAAACACATTAACACAGTGCCATCTAGTTTCCCAGCCTTCTGACAAAAGGAACACTTTCTGCCTATCTACCAAATCAGACCCCTCATGATTTTAAACAATATTTAATACTGTCTTCTCCAAGGAGCACACCCCCAGCTTCTTTAGTCCCTCTAGATAATTGAAGATTTCCATCCCTAGAGTAGTTCACATTTTCTCTATTGTCTTCACATATTTCTTAAAGTGGAGTCTAGAGCTTGACAGAATAATCCAGTTAAGAATGAAAAATCAATATTAGAGGTGTATCTTCTTCATGTCTTTTATAACTCTACATGCCATTTATAAAGTCCAAAATCATATATAGATGATAACTGCTTTTGCAACCTGCCCTGTCACAATATGGTCTTTTGAGTCATATTACTATTTCATAAGATCATATTTCATCTTCCACTTCAACTTCATTTTTCCACTCTATCCTCATATCCCTTAGTCTTTCTAGTATCCAAAAACATATCAATCTCCATCCTGAGAATACTGAACAACTGACTGTCCATAGTCTATGGGACAGAAAGTTCCAATTAGTCACAATACTTTATAAGTGAAAATAACATCCTCCACATTCAAATCTTAAACCTCCTGACACCATGATCCCTAGCACTAAACTCTCTAGCTAAGGGACACTGTCTTCTCGTATTTACCAGATCAAACACCTTCAAAATTTTATATGCTTCAATCAGATTACTACTTGTTCTTCTAAACTTGAGAGATATCGGCCCATTCTATTCAATCTCTCATTATAAGACAACTCTTTAATGCCAGGACGTAAGTGAATATTACTGCTGTACCTGACTTCAGGCAGTTAAATGTATCACAGTAAAGCAGTCCAATATCTTTCTAGCTGTAGAAAATAATATCTGGAGTTAGAAACCAATGCTTACTTTATAACAAATGCCCTTTACTTCAAGCTTGTACTGTCAACAATAAAAGTATAACAAAATAAGGCAAAGACAAAATTGTCCATACAGACTGCACCTTCCAACAACCCATGTGGAATTATATTATCAGAGTCTCTGCAAATGTTTTTAATAAATGACAGCAAATACAAGTACAACCTGGGAGAATATAATCATTAGCCTTTGACATGCAGTGACATTAGCATTGCTAAATACCTAAGTGTCAACATTGACCAAAAATTCAACTGGACTAGCATATAAATACTGTGGCATTAACAGCAGGTCAGAGGCCAAGAGTTCAGTGAAATGTAACTTACTACCTGACTTCCAAATGCCTGTCCACCATTTACAAGGCTTAAGTCAAGATATGATGGAATGATCTCCACTTATCAGGGTGAGTGTAGCTCCAACAACACTCAAGAAGCTTGGCAACATCCAAAACAAAGCTATCTGCTTGATTGGCACCATATCCACAAACATTCATTCCCTCTACCATTGATGCATAAGAGCAGCAGTGCATGCCATATACAAGATGCACTGCAGAAATTCACCAAGCCTCCAAACACAGCACTTTCCAAACCCAAACCACTGCCATCCAAATAGAAAAGGGCAGTAGTTACATGGAAACACCATTACCTGCATGTTCCCATCCAAGTCATTCACCATCTTGACTTGGAAACATATTACTGTTCCTTCAGTGTCACTGGGTCAAAATTCTGGAATTCCTTCTCCAATAGCATTGTTGGTGTACCTACACTTCAAGGTTTGCAGCAGTCCAAGGGGGCAGCTGACCACTACTTTCTCATGGGCAATGAGGGATGGGCAAAAAATGCTGGCGCAGTCAGCAAAGCCCAACATCCCAAGAATGAATAACAAAACCAAACAAAGAAAAATCCAACAAAACCTTGTGAAACAGTTTTTGCCACCTTTCATATTCCAGAAACCGAGATCATCAAACACTCAAATTGTACAAGTGATAATCCCACTGTCCAAGCTATACATGGAACACATCATTCCAAAAAGCATTTGTATTCTTCTTGTATCCAACAGTTATATGTTAATCAGATATTTCTTTGCTGGGAAGCATTAGTCGCATAAGACTACCTACCTCCATCATGTATTGGTCAACAATATGAAGGTCAGCCGGCGAGCCTTTATACATTTTGTACTTTTCAATATCATCCGGTGTGGGAACATATCTGACAATTAAAAAAAGAACACACAAGCTGTATTTTAAAATGCAATTAATCACATGATAAACAAAACCAAGCTTATCGGAGATATGAAACTGATTTAAAATACGTTCCAGCAAAGATTAGGTAACATTCCATGATTCAAATCCTTATGTACAATTCAGAGTATTTTCTACATAAGGTTGCAATTCCATCACAGAGTTTTGACTGGTCACTTCTGTTGACACAAAATTATTGTCCACTTGATTGAGAGGCTGAAGAAAAATGGTTTTCTTAAACTGAAGAATCTATAATATTATAGAAGATCATAGAATCCCTACATGTGGGAACAAGCCATTTGGCCCAACAAGGCCACACCAAACAGCATCCCACTCAGACCCATTCCTCTAACTCCCCATGTCAAACCGAAACATCCCTGGGCACTATGGGCAATTTAGCATGGCCAATCCACCTATTCTGCACATCTTTGGACTGTGGAAGGAAACCGCAGCAGCCAGACGAAACTCACACAGACAGGGGGAAGAATGTGCAAACTCTACACAGCCAGTCACCTGAGGCTGGAATTGAACCTGGGTCCCTGGTACTGTGAGGCAGCAGTGCTAACCACTGAGCCACCATGCCACCCTAAATGATGAACTAGAAGATCTGCTGATGAACTAACAAAACTTCACTATTGAGCCTGAACTTGTCATGGTATGTGTTAACATCTTGAACAACATTGTAAGCATAAGAAAAGCATAGTCACATTGCTGTGAAAAATTACATGAGGTCATTGTAAACTGTTCCCTTTTCTCCCACCTCTGGTCTGGCTGACTGAGTCTATATCATTGAAAATGCTATTCTGAACTGCATAATACATAATCAAATAGTGTTCTTCTCTTGAGAGATATAGACTGATACATTTGCCTATATCATTCTGGGAGTGTTATTGATAGTCGGCTGCCTCTTGACCATCTCCCGAGCAGTAGAGATGCAATTGTTTGCGTTAGCACAGAAAGAAGGCGTATTGCAACCACTGCCACACAGAATGTCAACATTGACTTTAGTTAAAGCTGTTTTGAAGTTGTCAGTGAGTGGAAAGGGAAATTGGGTTTAGAGAAGAGCTTCTGATGTGCACATTCCCGATGGCAAATTACATTTGCTTGTATTACTGGCTGCATCCTGGATTTTCACAAAGAATTGTGAAAGCCTTGTCTCTCCATTCCATTTTGGAGACTGTATTGCAAAATTGTCTTTTGTTCATCACAATCAGTTTATTTGTTTGGAAACAGTGTTGCAAAACTGTGAGATTCTAGATCTTCATTAACAATACCACTGAAAACATATATCTGCAGAGGGGTTCTGAGGAAGGGTCATGCGTCCTGAAATGTTAACTCTGATTTCTCTCCACAGATGCTGCCAGACCTACTAAGCTTTTCCAGCACTTTCTGTTTTTCCTTTTTGCAGATGTAGCTTGTTTGGAGGGAGAATAGTGCCGGTATTTTTTTTTGCATTCTTGTAAATGAGAGAATAGGGGAGGAGGGAGCCGAATATTTGTAGTTGTTCGAAAATATCCCCGAACAGTTGTAAGGACTAGAACTCATGCTGATTGCCAAATTATTCCAATTCAAAATTTCAGACTCAGAGGCAAATAAACAGTGGTCAGACTGGGGTTTTCTTGTTCTACTCTGGGTTAGAGCTTTGCATTGCTATTTTGCATACTGAGGTTGGAGATGTGGACTAGGAGTGTAGGGAGGGGTGTGCTCAACAGTTTGCAGTCACTGATTTTGAGTAGGACCCATGTACCTTCTACAGTTTTTCTGAGGGCCAGACCTGCAGATAAGAGCCTTTTTTTTGAGGATGTTGTTTGCTACTTTCCTTGTTTACATTTATACAATAGGCAGCAGTTGGCCGGAGTTCCTTCTTCCTGCTGCAGCGCTGAACATGAAATCATCCAGAAGTTCTTCTTTGAAGACAATTTCCTCTGTAACCACTGGCCCTTGATATGTGCAGTAGGCGCATTAAGTAAATCTGCTAGATATGCTTTACACCTGATAAGTTTCTGCTCTGATTACTGATAAGCCTAGCCCCAAGTGAGTCATGTTTTATGTCATGACCATAATATAAATCGTATCCCACAGGCCCTCGTAATGTATTCAATTTATATCATACATTAAAAATTAATTAGGTAGAGAGCCAAAAATGATGGATTTAATGGTACACAGTATTCCTTTGTGGGCTGGTGCTAGGCAGTTGGAAGCAGTGTGACTGCTAATTAAGACTTTCATTGGGTGATGCAAGTTCAGAATCATTATGCTTCGATCATTTTCTCCAAATTATGCTGAAAGGAAAAGCAGTAGCAAGAATTCATATGCAGGTTATCCCCGAGAAACATGTAAATAGGAATACTTGCTAAAATAAATATTGCAAATAAATGACTAGACTTTCCTCCAGTCACAAGGTTTAATGGAAAATGAGATGTTCAGATGTGGTAGAGGAAGTGGTAATTAGTACAAGCTACTTAATTCTACTCCTTAAGGAAACTAGCTAAATGTGCCTTTTTAAAAAGTTGGAAATTGATCTTATTTACAACGTGGTCAAGAAGAGCACCTATTCTATAATTCCACAGCTGCAAAGCTACACTAAAAGACAGGTATAACACAATGTGGAGCTGGAGGAACACAGCAGGCCAAGCAGCATCAGAGGAGCAGGAAAGTTGACGTTTCGTGTTCCTCCAGCTCCACACTGTTATCTCTGACTCCAGCATTGGCAGTTCTTACTATCACTAAAAAATAGGTGTTCCACCATAATTCACATGTGACATGAGGGAGGATTACAAGTACTTGCTCTGTGAAAACAAAACATGGAATATTATTTGAACAGAAACTTTGCCATATTGCTTCTGTTATACCATTGTGGTGGCAGAATTTAGTTTCATGAAACTGCAGTCTGCACTGTGACAGTTGGAGCATTGTTGATTGTGGCTCACAAGCCCATTCTAGCAGATACAGTATTGCAGATATCTGCAACATTTGCTTTAGAGGTAGACAGTGAGCTGAGAAGGTGCACGATTCGCTGACCTGGTTTTTCTCTAGGTCTCCTTGTTTTCTCCAGAGTGAGCGCTGAGGTTGCCCAAAGTGAAAGGCAAAAGAAGTGCTAACAATTGTAAAGGAGTGATGGAGATGTAAAATAGGTGTGAATGATAGGTGTAAAATAGAGGAAATGAGTCCATTCTGCTTAGACCAAAGTCAGGAGATACAAAATTGGGGATAAAGCTCATGTTCTGACATTGTTGGTCACAATCTTGAGTCCTAGACAGGATAAGCTGCCTAAGTGGAAAATGGGGTGTTGTTCCTCTAGCTTGCGTTGGGCTTTGTTGGAACACCGTAAGCAACCGCAGGATGGAAATGTCAGAATGACAGCAGGATGGTTGGTTGAAATAGTAAACAACTGGAAGGTCTTAATAGAGAATGAAGATATTCTGCAAAGCCCTCTGTGATGGTCTCCCCACTGTAAAAGAAGCTGCATGGTGAGCAGCGAAAACAATAGACTAGATGGAAAGATGTATAAGTACAATGGTGCTTCACCAGGAAGGTGCATAGGAGGGAAGAGATGAAAGGGCAATTGTGACATCATCTGCGATTGCATGGGAAGGTTTGAGGAAACGATAGGAGTGATGGAGGGGCAGACCAGGGCATCAGGTAGATAATAGAGCCAGTTAAATGCTGACAGTGCAGGGGAGAGAAAAATGTGTTTGGTGGTGGTATCCTCCTGAAGGTAACAGAAGTGGATGATCATTTGAATGCGGAAACTGGTGTGGTGCAAAGTGTAGACCAGGGAAATTCTATTGTTGTTCTGGGACAGAAGGGGAAAAAACGAGGGCAGTAGGACAAAACACTGCAACTGCTGAAAACAGGGCACTTTGCTTTCTTTTGTGTGAAGCATTACATTTTGCATTTGCTTTGCTTCTTTCTCATTCTCATCCTCATTTATTGTATGATGCAGTTACATAGTAACCTTACCATCTGTATGTGTGTTACCATATGGAATATCTGGACTCACTAAGAAGCAGAACTAGAATGAATCAGCAATATTCTTAGCATTTCTCAATTAAGCTAAAAGCCACTCCATACAAGGAAGCTTTAATTTTCTAGATGCCACAATACTAAAGTTGGGACAAGGAAACATCATAAACTAGTAAAAGACGACTTTTTTTTCCAAAGTAACTGACACACACTTCTACACAAAAAGCCATCACCTGAAATACACAGGCCAGTGAGGTCACAGCTACTACGTCTCCATCACACATTCACAAAGCTGGTAGATTTTAATCAGACCGTTACTATTCTGGTTACTGCATTTCAGATCTTAATTTCAGATATAAACTTAATAATTGTCACAGTACTATTACAACAGCTTCCACTTCATTTTCCTTTGATGATGGTTCCTGAACATATGCAGCCTTTAGCTAAAGATTCCACATTTATTTACAAACAATTAATTCCCTCAGTGATTTTAAGATTTCCTTGCTCCCAATTAGCTGAATATTAATTTTGCTGACAGGTTTAAAAATGTTTCTGCTTCCATTTCTCACCCTCGTCAAATTTTTACAGCTCTCCTAAATAACCCAAACTCACATCCCATTGCAGCATCCTCTTTTCACAAATAAGGAACAGGAATAGGCCAATTAGCCCTTCAAGCCTGTGCTGATATTCAATGAAACCATGGCTGACCTGATTTTTACCTCAGCTCTATATTCTTGCATATTCCACCATTCTTTCATCCCCTAGTAATCCAGAATCTGTCTATCTCTGCCTTAAGATGATTTGAAGATTCTGTATCCATTGTATTTTGAGGAAGGGAACTCCAAAGACTCTCAAAACTCTGAGGAAGAAAATGTTTTCCCATCACAACTTTGAATGGGCACCCTCCTATATTTAAAACTACCACCTCTAGTCTAGATTTTTTCCACAAGAGGAAACAAACATTCAACACCCATCCTGTCAAGTCACGTCAGGATCTTAGATGTTTCAACAATGTCACCTTGACTCTAAACTTGACAGGATATAGACCTAGCCTGTCTAGTCTCTCCTCAAAGGGCAATCCACTCATTCCAGGTATTAGTATAGTAAACCTTCTCTAAACTACTTCCAATGTATTAACATCCTTCCATGAGTACGGTAACCAGTACAGTACACAGTATTTCAGATTTGGTTTCCCCATTGCCCTGTATCACTGAATCAATTCCTCCCTACTCTTGCTTTGAATTCTCCTTGCATTATACCGTAATTTTCTGTTACCTTTCCTGGTTAATTGGTGTATCTGCATACTAACCTTCTGTGATTCATAAACAAGGACACCTGCATCTTTCAGCTCTTCAAACTCATATTTACATTATATGCTCCTTTTCTATTCTTTCTGCAAAAATGGACAATTGCACTCTTTCTGAGATTGTACTCTATTTGCCAGATCTTTGCAACTCACTGTACCATTTGTAGGATGCTTATGTCATCTATACAACTCAGTTTTCTATCCTTGTGTCAATCACAAATTTAGTTACCATATCTTTGATCCCTTTATCTAAATCATTTACATCAGTAGTAAAGAATTGAGGTCCCAGCACCGACCCTTATGGTACACCACACACGATATCCTGCCAGCCTGAAAAAGACCCATATACTCCTACTCTCTGCTTCCTGTTAGCCAGCCAATCTTCTATCCAAGACAATGTGTTACCCTCTTCACAATGACCTTTTATTTTCCATAGTAACTTTTGAGGTGTCACCTTATCAAACGCCTTCTGCAAATCTAAATGATACATTCACTGGTTGCTCCTTATCTACAGCACCAGTTGCTTCTTCAGTGAACTCCAATAAATAAGTTACACATGATTTCTCTTCGACAAAACCACGTTGGCTTTGCCTGATTAGCTTCAAATTATCTAAGTGCCCTGTTATAATGGTTTAATCATAGCTTCTAACATTTTCACTATGACGAATGTTAAGCTAACTGACCTGTAGCTCCTGCTTTCTGCCTCGTTCCCTTTTTGAATAAAGGGGTCACATTAGCTATTTTCCAATCTAAACTAACCTTTCCTGAATCTAATGAACTTTGGAAAATTAAAACCTGATGCATCAACTATTTCACCAGTCACTTCTTTTAAGACCCTAGAATGAAATCCATCAAGAGCTATTCCAATATTACACAACCATTCTCCTTCCTGCCACGCATTCTTAAAAAAGCTGCAACCTAATCCTCCCCCTTATCCTCCTTTCAGGTTTCATGTTTGAATCAACACCCCCTGGTAGCTTCACTGCCTGCAACTATTCCCTGCAACCCCACTGACCTTGGAGTGTCTGTCTTTTCATCTCCTCTCCCCTTCCACCTGCCCTGTTCTCCAGCCATCCCCAGCTCCCATCCCATCTATCAACTCCACCCCCACCATCCCTTCTTTCCCATCACTGAATCCATCACTACTAGCAATACCTTTCCTAACCCCAGTGATTAGCACAGTATGCACTCACCTCTTGCAGGCTCTGTGAAGTGCTCCAATTATTCACGGCTATCCAGAGTTTGCTCACATAAAGTAGCTCTGCACTACTATTGTTGAGCCACTCTAAATACTGTAGATTTTTCAAAAATCAAGTGAAATGGCTTATTAGCAGTTTCCAAAGAGTGAAAAGATCATTACAGCTATGTCACGTAATGCAGTTTTTTTTTGTTATTGTCACTCATAGATTTACCATTTTCACAGCTCAAATATTGGAATTCTTTATTAACAGATTTGTTAACAACTAGAAGATCTTTTGTTTTTAAAAAATTTCAGTAACCCCACTGTACTGAGGAATTCAAGGGAATAAGTATTAGCAAATAAGTACTAAGCTCCCCACACCTCCCCAAAAACACCATTTATCTGTTCTATAGCTCAAAGACACATAGACAGCAATAACTTATACCTTCATAGTGCCTTCATTGTGAAAAAGCATCAGGAGCATGAAAAAGCAAAGCTTGTCACTGAGCCAAATAAGGCGATATGAGGTTAGATGATTCAGATTTCAGGAATTTCTCAAAAGGAGTGAAATGTGATTCAGAGCCACAGAGAATTTTTTTTTAAATTTACTTGTGGGATGTGGGCATCGCTGGCTGGCCAGCATTCATTGCCCATCCCTAGCTGCAGTGGTGAGCTGTTTCTTGAACGACTGCAGTCCACCTGATATGGGTTGACCCACAATGCCATTAGGGAGGAAATTCCAGGATTTTGACCCAGCGACAATGAAGGAATGGCGATGTATTTCCAAGTCAAGATGGTAAGTGACTTGGTGGGGAAATTGCAGGTGGTGGTGATTCCATGTATCTGCTGTCCTTGTCCTTCTACATGGGAGTAGTTGTGTGTTGGGAAGGTACTGTCCAAGGATCTTTGTGATCTTTAGCAAACATTCATAAACATCCACTCCCTCTACCACTGATGCTCTCATACCACTGATATGTAGTGTGTACCTTCTGGAAGATACACTGCAGAAATTCACCAAAGACCCTAGAAAGTACCCTCCTAATGCATAACTACTTCTATCTAGAATGATAAGGCAACAGATACATGGGAATACCACCACCTCCAACTTCCCTTCAAAACCACTCACCATCCTGATTTGGAAATACATGACCGTTCCTTCACTGTCACTGGGTCAAAATCCAGGAATTCCCTCCCTAATGGCATTGTGGGTGAACCTACAGCACATGGACTAAATGGCTCAAGAAGGCAGCTCACCACCACCTTTTCAAGGGCAAACAGAGACAGTCAATAAATGCTGGCCCAGCCAAAGATGCCCATGTCCTGCAAGTGAACAAAAATAGCTGTTTGCTATATGCTTTCATGTGAACATTGTTTGGGCTTAAAGGTGGGGAAATGAGAGTTATATAAGGGGAGGAAGAAATAGTTTTATGGAGGATTAGAGTATGAAAAGGTGAAACTGATAGCATGAGTGAGTAAAACAGTAGTTGCATAAATGAACAAACAGCCAAAGGCTAAACAGTAGGACATTGAAACTGCAGTTATAAGTGAACTGGTGAATGGGTTTACCAAGGATGGATACAAATGGAGTTGGGGAATGGAAGGTGTTTGTAGGTGTTGACTGATCTAAGCAAATGAATAGAGATGGCCCTATCTGTGTTTAAAACTATGGGAGAAATTAGGCCACTTGAGACGGCAAAGTCAAGAGGGTGACTGAGGATATGTTGAAGGGTTTATATGGATGTAGAAATTTAAGGGAGGGTAAGAAGGAAGTGAACTCAGAGGAAAAAGAATATGATGAGTTGGGGTATAGGTTGAAATCACCGAGGACTAAACATTATTTAGTGTAGAGGCTGGGAGAGGAACAGTAAAAATATCTCAATGGTAATTATTTTTATTCCACCTAGAACAGTACAGGTTGAAGGTGGAAAAAGATGAGATGATCAAAGGAGAAAGTGGAGAGAGAGTATGGGGTGTGGCCAAGGTGTGATCCGGTGATAAGCTTGAAGGGGCAAGTGAAGGATAGAACCAGGCAGGGAGGTTTCATTAAGGGGAAAAATGTCTTCCCTCTTAGCCAGATTTCTGTCAAGGCCATGATGTCAATGCAATCACCCACAATGAGTAAATGGGTGGCAAAGTCTTTGTTCACAAATGAACAGACATTCTGGGGAGAGATATAGAGGGTCGATGGGAGTAGGATGGGACAATTGAGTTAGACCCGGAGAAATTTGGCAAGGTTAGCTCTCAGTGGTTGCATTGTTTGGCAAAGTCAATATGATTTGGAATGTTATGGGACATGAGATGTTATATGACAAAGGATGGGGCAATTTGGGTTGCATCTTGAAATTAGCCAATGCTGAGTGTCTTGATAAGCCTATCAAAGAATGCCAGAAAAGAAATGCAAACTCCGCTTACTGGGAGCCAAGCCCAAGGAGGTAACAAGAGACCATAAAGGTTGAAGAATACTGCAAGGTCAGGATAGTGAATTGGAAGGGTAGAATACCTGAAAAAGAAGTGAAAGGAGTCATGAGAATAAAAAAGTGAGGTAAAAAGGAAGTAAGCTCTTGGAAATAGCATAGGTGACGGACTAGGTTCTGGAATGACTGACAAAGTGTACACATAGACAGATGCAGGAGTACACAAGTTACAGAGATCTAGTGAGAAGGGAATTAACATATAGAAAAATATGATAGTAAATGGAGAATGGAAAAAAACAGTGATAACGGGAAGGAATCCAGAGTTACAGTCAGAGATCCTGGAGAGCTTTTAGCACAGGTGGAATAGTAGCATCAAGCTGGTGCATGAATTGAGACAGAGGTGAAGTCCAGACGTTTCTTGGGGTGGCTGCTGCCGACACAGCTGGGAGAACAAGAGACCTGGCTGACTAGATAGTAATGACTGAGTACAGAGACTGAAATTAATTTCGGCACCCAGAATGGAGGAGAAACCCCTTCACAGAGCTATCAATAGACAAGGCTGCAATCTTTAATCCTTGATGCCCCACCATTGAGACAGGAAAATGCTTGCTCTTTCGGACTCCTAGGCGGCCACATTAATTGATCTGGTCACTTTTCATAAAGCAGGGGGCAACTCCAACATTGGAAATGTCATGCAAAATGACTCTTGAACAAGCGTTTTATTTGCACTAATGGAGGTATATATAGGAATGATAAGATGGGAGGCATACAGATCCATTGTGAAGTTGGAGGACTTCATAAAATCCAAATGAAGCAAATGATTTCTCTTCTGATTATCCAGACGAGAACAGACAGAAGCTGAAATACCAGTCGATGCCAGTTACCAGCTCAAGTGGAAACCAAAATCTCTCAATCCCAACATAAGTGGGGGTAAGGCAGTAGACTGATCAAAAATATCAATTGCAAAAGTGCAGCAATTCAGGGATGAAGTTAGATATTATGGTATAATCTGAGTAGCCCAGAGTAGAAACATCATGATGCTGAGAGGAGTTGAGTAATTTGAAGCTAAGCTTGAAAGATGATTTGATTCATCCAGCTCTGATCTTCAAGTCGCAGATTTATAAAATCTAGACAGAAGCAGTATTACGTACATCCCACTGCAGTCCAGTGCAGAAATGTAATTGAGATGCCCAGGGAACTCCAGCAATTTGATGCCAGAAACAAGAGAAATTCCACAGCCAAGTCTGATCTAGATGTATGCAGCATTGCTTATGATAATATCAGATGGAGGCAGTTTAAAACTAACAGTTATCTTGAAGTTTAGGTTAAAATACATCCACTGTTAAAATCAGGGGAACATAATGAGATGTGAAGGTTTACAGCATAAAAAGAGGCAGCACAGTGAAAGCAGAACCTGGGAGATCACAACCAACCAGGCTGCAGGATCAGTGACAGAGGCTCCATCCTCCAATAACAGGGCCATGAGAATGAAAGGTCATAATCACATCCAAAGCAAATTCTGCAGAAGACTTTCATTCCACACCGGTGATTCTACCAACTCTTGGCCATTTCATTTAATGACTTCAATACAGGTCGCTGAGAGTGTCTCCATTTCACATTTGTCTTTCTGTCTCATTTAATGCCCATTTCTCCTGGTAGAGCTGGCAGCTGCTCTATGCTGTGGGCCATCTGATTGGGCCACCAGCCTCAAGAGCCTGCCCTCTATCATAGAAACATAATAAGAGAAATAGGTGATTTAACCCCCGAGACCTGTTCCACTTTAAATCTCACGCCAAATCTGATTGTGTCTTTAATTCCACTTTCCTGCCTGACATCTATAATCCATAACTCACCTGTTAATTTAAAATCTGTCTGTCTCAACCTTGAATATATTCAATGACCCAGTGTACTTAATGAGACAGCAAGCATGGAGTGAAATAACTCCACAGAGGTCAATGTTCCGACACCAAATCGCCTTTTATTTACACATGAAGAATCCTTCACACTGATCCAGTTTCCTCAGAGCAGTCTCTCAGAGTGAACAGAATGTCTGACATGCCTGTTCTTATCTGTTTGCAAGGGCTCCCTGATTGGACCAGATTAACTGCCCCAATCAGGGAACTCATATTCTATGAAGTTGACCTCACTACAATTAGTACATGGAGATGCCCATGTAAAATGCTGTCTTCTGCAATGCTGTGCCAGTGGGTACGCTGATGAAATAGGCAAGGTATGGAACCCCTGTTATTGTCAGACCAATGTCTCCAGATTCAATTTGCCTTTTGCAAATTATTTGTGTTTTGTTAGACATTGAAAAGATGCCAGTACTCTCTGACCTGACCAAGATATGGTTGAATAGTCATTGAGTGGAATCCTCTGGTAATGTTGAAACAAGTTTTTCTGTGATTGAGTCATAGGTTATTTTACTAGTGGGGTTGTTCTGCTTGAATCAGTTGCCATAGAATCCATTTCCTTTCTATTGCAAATAAAAATTAGTCATAAGTAAACATTTTCTCAGTGCTACAATTGTCTTGTTTCCGGTTAAGCTCAGTATGACACTTCAACTCACTAAACAGAAATGTGAGAAATATCCAAAAGAAAGTTTCCAATCTTTTCACACTCTGGAAGAATCAATAATAATGACTTTGAAATGAGTGGCCAATTAGTAACTGGGGAATACAGTCACCATCCAATTATGCACAGCAGGCATCAGTTGCTAGAAGGCCAATAGGAAGCCCTCCAGCAATAATACATAAACAATCTCATTGACCAGTGTGGAAGATGGAGGGAGCAAAAGAGAGAAAACACCTTAAGGTGCTTGCCATCTCATTCAGGTGGGGGATCTTCTAAAGATTTATTGATAAAGCCCACAGCTTTCTTTATTCCCAGGCAGCACAAGGGTAAAAGTGTTAAAATATTGATATAATGTAAACCAGTGATAAAATGAAGTACCCATCTCCCAAAAGTGAATACCTATTTAACAGCAGTGGCCAATGGCCAGGATGGGGCTAAGAATAGGGGAAGGAGGATGGGACCCCTATTTTGCCAACCAAAAAGTAACCACAAAAGCTTCCAGTTGGTGACAAAAAACCCAACAGGTTTGTGAGGTAACTGTCCATTGTTCAGATAAGAGAGGCTGCCATCAATGTTTCCTTTCAGCTGCTCAGGTACATGATCACACAATTTACCGCATAGGGAACAATGAGCTATGTACAAGCAAGATGCACAGGAACACAGCAATCTTTAAAGGAAGGTGCAAACAGGACGTTTACAGGAACGAGAACTCCAGAGAACATCGTCAGCTATCTTTACCCCAAGTGAGCCATTATATGGTTCCAGCACCAAGTAACATGGTTGACTTTTTAAGGCCTTAGAACTCGTGTCTTTTGAGTCCACGAAAAGATCAGCCATGATCTTATTGAATGGCGGAGCAGGCTCGAAGGGCCAGACGGCCTACTCCTGCTCCTAGTTCTTATGTTCTTTCAGGTGGGAGAACTACTGCCCAATCTGTAAGACAGCACACCCCCAGGTCAATTTTTCAGCAGGCACCCAATTAGGAATGATTGGTGGCATGTGAAGGTGGACATTTAGTAGAAGCATGGACTTTGTAGTGCAATGTGCCCAAAATTGCTTGCATCTTATGATATGCACCCCTTCTCCTTTGTTAGCATCAGGATTACCATAAGAACTCTCCATCCCAGTGTCACCCCTCTTGAAGGTATTGTTCCATTCTTCCTGCAAGCTGTGGAACGGCAGCATTGGGAATGAAAGGGGTGTCAAAGACCCATCTGAAGCTGCCTAGCTTAAATCTCTACTAAAATTGAAGGCCACACTCTGAAAATGGGGGTGATAGTGAATGTGTATTATTTCCAGCCAGGGAAAATGCTCGCATTGATGGGCTTGTGACTGTGATTACAGCTGGTAACACAGGGACAGGATGCCACTTCCGCAGTGCAAGATCGCCCATACACTTGCCTTAACGAAGGCATCCTGGCAAGCTGGTCACCTCAGTCACGTCAGCAGGGCCTCTGGATGAGCATGGTGTGCCAGCTGATCAATCCCTGCTGAGGAGACTGAACATTGATTTAACCTCTGTCTACAATTATTCTTCTCCCTTCAGTGTCATGTTGAACTGCATTTAGTACACCACCACGATATGCAATACCTCTGAAGCATCATATGCAAGCTTGCCCCTCTGAATGGTCACAGGGCTGATGCTGCATTTTCAGCAGCCCTATGGCCTGTTCACTGGTAGCACTGGTAGACAATTGGCAGTATTTGAGCCTTCACTGTGGAGTTTCATTTTGGCATCAACAGCCATGTCTTCATCAAATAGCCCTTCAGGTACAGTCAATCGTGCCTTTTACTTGACCAAATCCTGCTACGGACTTGAAGTCAAACTTATTGAAATTACAGCTGAACACTTGCAATACCCTGACCTGACTGAAACCAAACACTGGGAGAAGGTGGCCATTAAGAAATTGAACTCCACTATCATTTGTCCACAATGGGCACTGAGTGCCCACCCATGGCCTTGTGGAGTGGAGTCTTGCTCCAACGGGTACAAATGTCAATAACAACTGCCATAAGAGATAAAGTCTTTGGCAGCAATGTTGCTTTGTCAGATCCAGAAAGCTGAACGTTTACTTGTAAACCCTATGGAGAGAATAGTGAATTCTTTCACCTCCTGTGCCTTGGCGAATGGCTGTGCATCTGCTGCTGAGCATGATGTTCCTCCTTGGTATATTCCACCAGTGGATTCTATACCCACACGCAGCCCCTCATACTGTCAGCTCAATAACCCAGTGACTTTTGCTATTAATACTGGCATTAACTTTACCAAGGAGTGCTCACCACAAATGCCCCAACAAACACTTTCAACAGCTCTTATCCCACAAGACCACTTCTTCAATAGCAGCTCACTGTCAAGGGGTGACTTCAGCTTTTCTGCTTTTCTGATGTTTGTCAATGTTGTTGCTATATACCTTCTCACAGTGCAGCTGTCTCATTGGAACTGATGAGATGCGGACACAGAGTAAAGTTCATGCAATAATGTGAAGATTGCATCACTGCAGTAAAATTTCGGTTACGTGCCACTTTAGTTGTCTCAATTAGATCATTACATTAGATCTTCTATCACACTAAACAAAGTAGACCCTGTAGATCCCAACCTTGAAAGAGGACGGTAGGAGCAAATCTAGTACTGAATTCACACAAACATAATGAGCAGCAACAGAGATTGAAGCCTCTTCTAAGGATGCCTAACCTGAAGAAGTTACCCTCCTCCCTCCGGACAGCCTTTCTGCTCCTGTGATGCTGCTTGGCCTGCTGTGTTCATCCAGCCCTGCACCTTGTTGTCTCGGATTCTCCAGCATCTGCAGTTCCTACTATCTCTTGCTAATATAACAATTGCTTTCGACAAAAGTGCCTGCACATTAAACTTGCTGGGATTTTGTTTTTTTCTCTCAGTTCCTCTTCACCCTTACTATCAAAACCATCACCAATACTTTGGGAAGGTTCCCTCATTAACATTCTCATGGGATAGACATTAAGCACTGCATTTGTCTGCATTCCTCATACACACAGAACAAACAAAGAAAACACCAACTGACAACAGGATAGCTGTAAGGCAAAATAAGTTAAGCAACAGCGATTCGGTAATTCCAAGTGTGGGATTTAAAAGACTGTTGTAGATTGTTGAAGGAAGGCTAAGTGGGATAAGTGTTAAAATTTGTTTGTTAATGTAATTAGTCCTGTTTTCAAACTAGCATGAGGGTAGTTTACCACTCACAATAGCAGCCATACACCTCTCTATCTCTAACACATTTTTTCTGAATGGTGCAAATTACTAAATCTCTCATCCTTTGAAAGCTTACCTTCGTAAAGAAGTAATCTGTTCATTTGTTAATCCACCATTTTCTTCTTCTATTATGAGGAATTTCCCCCGCAGTTCAGTCACTTTGACAGGAAAGCTTTTCAGAAAAATGTCTTGGAAACAGAAGACAAGATTATATAAAATCATTCATTATCCATAATTCATGAAGCCCAAGTTAATTAGAATACATTCTAGAAAATCTGTTTTACATTTTCCAGTCTAACGTCTTTTACATTAAATGATTTGCATGATTTAATTATAACAATAATTTTATTCTTAACCCGACTCGATCTATCCTAATGTTGGTTACACCCAAGAAAATTCAAAACATTATAATCTATTGTGTTCTTCCTTTCCTGCAGCATTATAAACCTTTGGGAATTTATACACATTTTTATTATCTGAAATTTATGCAAGGCTTAGAACATGAGAAAGGTATGTGTCCCACCCATAATGGAGATGCGTCAAAACATATCTGAACAGGTTGATTAAAAACTTTAAAAATGTACAATGTGGAATTCCACTTAAACCGAGAACATTAAAGACGTTTCCATGAATGACCAACACACAGTGAATTGTCAGAATGACATCATCGCTATTGCCTCATACCGTGCAATCTAAAGGTACAGGAGATATCAAAAATGGCATGACAGGCTGGGAAAAGAAATTGACCAGTTTTTCTCTTCCCACATCCATCCATCTAAAGGTGCAAGGGGTTGTATCATAGTGATGACAGTCAACTTTAACATACAAAACAAAATCCAACGCATAAGTGGTATCGGAGTCTCCACAGTTTGTTCTGATTATGCCTCCTTCGACAGATGCACCTCAGAAACATCTACCTTTTTCCTCAAATGTGGATTTCCCACCCCCTTGATTGACAAGGCCTTCAGCCATGTCCAACCCGTCTCCCACACTCCTACCCTCAGCCCCTTCCTTCCTTGCCCAATGATAGGGTCCCCCAGTCTTCAATTTCCATTCCACCTGCCTCCATATCTAAAGGATCATAAGCCACCATTTCTACTAATGCCAGCAGGATGCCACCATCAGATACATACTTCTATCCCGTACCCTCGTCAGCTTTCTGCAGGGGCCATTCCCTTCAGGACACCCAACACAGATTGGGTGACTAATTTGCAAATGCCTACACTCTATCTGTAAAAATGACCCCAAGCTTCTAGTTGTCTGCGACACTTCAGTGCACCAATGTGTTCCCACATCAACATTTCTGTCTGAGGCCTGCTGCAGTGCTCCAGAGAAGCTCAATACAAGCTGGGGGAACAGTATTCCATCTTTCACTTGTGTACATTACAACCTTCAGGACTCAACATTGACTTTTACAATATCAGAACATGAGAATTCCCCACCCCTTCTCAATGTTTGTTAACTCTGTCCCTACACCTCTAAATCATGTTCTGTATGGGTTGTTCCCAGCACAACCAACCCATCTTCAACCATTTATAACAGGAACAAAAACAGAAGTTGCTGGAAAAGCTCAGTAGGTCTGGCAGCATCTATGAAGAAAAAAAATCAAGAGTTAACGTTTCACTGCGGAAGGGTCACCAGACCAGAAACGTTAACTCTGATCTTTTTTCTTCACAGATGCTGCCAGACCTGTTGAGCTTTTCCAGCTTTTTTTTTTGTTTTTGTTCCTGATTTCCAGCATCCACAGTCCTTTCGGATTCAACCATTTATACTTATCATTATTACCCTACCCTGCAGTTATCTCTCTCATAGCTAATTATCAGCAATATCTTTATTTGCCTGTTCCTTTTTCTCTTCCACTCTGTCTGGGCACATGTCTCCATGTATTTTACTTCCCCAGCCCATCATCAGCATAAATACACCCCTTCCCAGCTACTTCCAGTTCTGCTAAAGGGCACTGGATTTTAAACAATTAACTCAGTTTATCTTTCTACAGATGCTGCCAAACCTGTTGTGCTTCTCCAGCATTTTTTTGTTTTTGTTGCTGTTAGGGGAATTTAGGAGCAGTTTGGGCCAGTTGGGCCAAATAGTCTTGCGCTGTATCTTTGATGTAACTCAGTCATGGTGCCCAGACCATCTTTATGCTGCGGTAGAGGATTGGATTACTTATTCTTTTAAAAAAGACATCCACATCCAAATTCCAGAACAATAATCAAAGCACTGGGGATTCAGAACAGCAGGAGTAGCAGCAAAGGCCTAGCAACAGACCGCTCATTCTAAACTTCCTAAAAACAAAGGTGAAATGTACAGAAAAAAATAAAAATGTTTCATACTTCTTCCAGACAAAGAAAGTCAGTAATAAAATAGAAGGGGAGACAAAGATAGCTGATAGTATCTTAGATGTGAGATTTCCAGTTGTGAATTAGCTGCATGCACATTGTGTAGTTCACTCCAAAATATTGAGGTAATGCCTCTCAACAGTCTGAGATTGTTATTTGTTGTGTATAATGCTATACAGAAGGAATTTGTTGGTGCCAAAAATGGGAGGAGCAGGAGAGTGCAAACACCATCAGTATACGTTCATGTTTAATTTACTCCTTTACCATAATTCTAATTTAGACACTACTTTTAAATCCAAATGCAATGGACTCTTCAACCAGATTACCAGCAATTCAAATGATCCTTTCTTTCACTCAGTACCTATACACATTACATGGTCCTTAGTTCCCTGCTGTTTGCAATTCCTCTCCGTCCAATCTTTTTTGGCTACATAACTCACTAGCTTAGATACCCTCATAGCTAGAACCATCACCTTTGCATAACGTTGACTGTATATTGCTGGATCACGCAATTGTTTTTATGTTGTTCTGTTAATCAAGATTTTGAAAGCCCTGCATCCATGTATCAGTGCTCAGTGATCAAGCTTATAAAACATTGACAGAACAATAGATTGGATATTCAGGGA
>NW_025967631.1:0-25000 GCF_021869965.1 Rhincodon typus | reverse complement strand
GGGAAAAGAGTGCAAGTGAGCAGCCCTGAGAAGCTACCTGGTCCAATCCACACTCAGCATGTCTCTGCTGCAGCCTTTCAACGTTAGTAGCCTGTGCACCATGCAATACAAACCTATGATTGGCCAGCAAACAGATCAGAGCAGTGCCATGTTGATCATAAGGGGTTGACAAATGTCAGATGCCAATGTCTGTGGATGAGAGATTGTGTGTGGCTGGAACCTGCAGCCCATGCCCTAAGTTGCTGCCATTGTGCTGAATAACATGGGAGCTCCTCATTGCCAGCGGTGAGCTGAAATCACTAAGTACCTGCTTTGATTTCCATGTTGGGATTTCCCAACAGGTTAGATGCAGGAAGGATATTACCAATGATGGGGTTTATAGTTTAAGGATATGGGGTAAACCTTTTAGGACTGAGATGAAGAGAAATGTCTTCACCCAGAGAGTGGTGAGAGTAGAATTCACTACCACAGAAAGTGATTGAGGCCAAACCATTATGTGCTTTCAAGGAGGAGGTAGATATAGCTCTTGGGGCTAAAAGGATCAAGGGATGGGGGGTTAAATGGAAGAGAGGTGCGCAACTATGATCAATGATCAGCCATATTCATATTGAATTATGCAGCAGGCTTGAGTTGAATGGCTTATTCCTGCGCCCATCTTCAATATTTCTAGCTAAGTTATTCTAATTTAAGCCTGTTTCCAAATAGTACATTTATTGATTTTCTATCTCTCACAAAATAATAATTTTATTCTAGAATGAATCTAGCTGAAATCCCTTTATCATGTTTCACATGTGCAGGACCATCTAAAAGCTACGAAAAAGACAGCTGAAACATTGCTTCTGTCACCTTCCCTTCACACAAAGAGATTCACAGATACATTCATTGATAGTGACTATCCATGTTGGCCCAAGAAAGAAAAGGCCAAGACTGAAGGAAGGATGGAGGCTAAGGGGAGACGTGATACCTTTCTTTGAAAACTTCTTTCCACTTCAGATTTTGAAAGTAATCCTTTAAGCTTCACTTTACTAGCAGGTTGAGGGATCCCCATGCAAAATAATTCACAAAAGAATAAAACCTTTCTCGAATCAAAGAAGTACAGAAAGAACCCTCCTGCCCATCATGTCCATGCCAGGTTGTTTATACCATTCTGCACATTGTTCATACGAAAGGGCACTTTAAAGCTTGGAAGGTGAATTTAGGGCGAACATAGCATATGTCACCCAATGACGGTGCTGTACATTTTCCTTTTCACTGTGCTCACTTACCAGTCACTTTAGTCAGGTCAAAGAATGAAAAGATTACAGAAACATTTATGTTTATATTCATTATTTTAAGGTCATCTGGATGGGGCCAGTAAGGCCACAACAAATTACAATAAACTTGCAAAATGAGCAGATAATTGACAAATGAATTTCACTGTAGATGAGCATGACACATTACATCTTACTAAGAAAAATAAACAGACCTCATATTTACTTAGAAAATAAGAATTTAAATGGGAATATAAATATACTAGAAGTACCAAAAGTAATAATGTAAGTAATAAGGCTGTAAAACACCCAACCAAACATGAAATTTATTGCTGGAGGCATAGGATTAAAACACAGAGGTCTTACTAAACTTGTATTAAAACTTGGTTTGCTAGACTTGGAATACTGTGCCCATCATATTACAAAAAAATATAGAGGCATTGGACAGTGTGAAAAAGGTGATATTAGGTTATATCAATCAGGACAGGATGAAGAATGATCTCTTGAAAAGAGAAGCCAGATCATAGAATCATAGAAACTCTACAGTGTGGAAGCAGGCCATTCTTTCCATCGAGTACAACGCTCTGCTTTGAAAGAGCATCCCACCTATCCTCCCGTCCTGTAACCCTGCATCTCCTAATACGATCCACCCAACCCATATATCCCTGGACACGGTGGGCAAATTAGCATGGCCAATCCACTTAATCTGCACATTTTTGGACTTTGATGGTGAGCTTAGAACAAGGAAAGGTTTTGATATTGTAGACTGTGTTTCTATTTGTGGATAAATGAATGGCCAACAATATGGGATACTCAACAGGAATACAACAGAAAGGCATTTCAGAAGAAACTTCTTTACCAAGAGAATGGAGAAAATATGGAGCTCACTGGCAGAGAGAGTGGTTGGGGCAAGTAGCAGAGGTACTATTTCTACTGGACTTGAATTTCTTCAGCGACATCCTGAATAGTCAAATGTGAATCTTGTTTGTTCGTTTTGATTTTTAAAAGCAGCATAGTATTGTGTACAGTTGAAAGTTTATACTGGGGTTCTCACAAGCCAGTGTTAAAGCCCTTCCAATATTAACAACATAGACTTTGGTATAGAAAGCACAATTTCAAAATTTGGAAATCACAACAAACTTGGAAGTAATATGAACTATGACGAGGGTAATATTAAACTTTAAAGGCACAGACAGGCTGGTAGAATGGGTAGACAAGTGATAGATGAAATTGAATGCATGAAAAGTGTGATGTTTTACGTTTTAGTCAGAAGAACAGAGAGAGAGATGATTAAAAAGTAAACAGTACAATTCTAAAGGGGTGCATACGCAATAGGATCTTTGGGGAGTATTTGTACATAAATCATTGAAGGTAACAGAAAAGGTTGAGAGAGTGGTTATCAAAGAATGTGGCATCCTGAGTTTTATTAATAGGAGGATGAAGTAAAAGAGCAAGGATAGTTCTGATAAATATGCATGAAAGCCTGGTTCAGCTACAATTGCTGTATTGTGTCCAGTTCCAGAACCGTGTTTAGGTAGCATGTATACTGAGGGTGCATAAAAGATTCACATGAATGGCTCAAGAGATAAGGAGTGTCAGCTATGTTGGTAGATGGGAGAAGAGAATATTGAAAGGAGATTTCATAAAGATATTAAAAATTATAAGGGATCTAGTCAGAATAGAAGATCAAAGGATATTGATTTAACGTGATTGACATCAAAAGGAAGCTGTTGCATAAGAGTGTAAAGGGCCTAAGGAGTTAACAATATGGAGGACGAGGTCAGAAGTCAGACAACACCAGGTTATAGTCCAACAGGTTTATTTGAAATCACAAGGTTTTGGAGCGTTGCCCCTTCATACAGACATAGGAATATAATATCCTAGGATCTCAAAGGACTAAGACCTTCCTCATATTCTCTGTAATATGTCTATCATATCAATGTAGTTTGAACCTAGTTGCTATCATGCAACAAACTACATCTCGTTTAAGACAAGAGTCTCTTCTCATTAAACTAACAGTGGTTTTCCTCCACCTCTCTTGACCAAGAAGATCCTATAGATCCCTATCAGAAGAGGATGGTGACAGCAATTCTAAGACATAGAGCAATAGTATAGAGAGGTCACATATTATGAGGGTGACACAGTTTGGTTTTACAAAAGAAGCAATTATAGCATAAGGAAAAATGTTTTTACTCAGCAAGGTGTTAGGATCTGGAATACTTTACCTGAAAGTTTGGTGGAGGCAGATTCAACTGTGGCTTTCAAAAGAGATCCAGATCATTACCTGAAGAAGAAGAATTTTCAGAACTATGGGGAAAAGTAGGAAAGTGTCACAAGATTCACTGCTCTATAACAGAGAACCAACATGGGCATGATGTGCTGAATGGCCACGTTCTGTGCTGCAACCATTCCTAGATTTTAAACTAAAGGAAAAGCTAGATTAGGCATGTGAGGAAGAAGGAGCCATTGGGTTCTGCTGGTTGATGAGGAAGTCTGGTAGGAGTAAATCATAAAGTGCTGGTATTTACCGCTGGAGCCTGTTTAGTACTGGATATTCTATTTAACATTACACAATTGCTAACATTTTAAATAACTTAAATTTTTAAAAAATTAGATTAATCTGCCATTAGTGGACTTAGTTCAGTCAAGAAAAGGATATCAAAATTCACTGATTTGTACAAGGTATGTTATTTGTATAGAAGCGCATACAAAATTAACTCAGTCATCTTAAACTCCATAAAAGGTAAAGTCACCATAGTCCCAGAGGACCATAGGGCTGCTCTCTCATTAAAGAGAGACAACTGGTGATGAGTTTAATCTGAGGGTCACCATGTTTCAGACGAGGGGCTAGGTGAGAAGGTGGGACCTTCATGGTGACCTCAGCCAGTATGGGAAGTGAATCTGTGATGTTGACATCACTCTGCTCAAACCTTTTATTACTGAATCAAGATAGAATAAATGGTCAACTGCCACTAGGTGGCAATCTAAGCAGGACAATTGGTCAGTAATAAGTCAGGCTGAATTATCTAGATTATAAATGGAGGAATTTGTATGTTGTATTTAAATTTTATCACAGACCGTGCAAAAACAGATTTGGACACTTTTGTTAAGATCCTAAATAATTAACTCACTTAATTACTCATGCATAATGAAATCACAGAGGAGCTATCATTCTCATTCAGTTGCAGCACAATCATCAGACAAATTCAAAAAGATCACATAACCCATAAAAGACTAGGGGTTTCTCCATCTCAACACCTTCCTAACCCTAAGGTATGTTCCATGCACTCAGGGGTTTCACCAGAAGCCCTTTTATGTTGATTAAACTGTCCCTAAAAGTTTGCTTGGGTCAACAATGAGAAAGTCTAGGAGAATAAAAAGCCATTACACCAACCTCCAACAAAGTGCATAATCCAAGCCATACCAGTTAAAAAGATTATATCCCTATGTTTAGTAATATTTGCACACTTAAAGTCCCAGACACAATGCAATGCTGCTTTTAGAAATTAACATGAGTAAAAGTTATTACATTTGACAATTTAGGTTTGTTCAACAGTCAAGTCCAGAAAAAAAGAGGAACCATCAAAACCAAGGAGTATGTCTATACTTTCACAGACACACTACATATTTTCATTCTATCACCAGACTAAACAAAAATTGAGGCATGCATGTTCTTACCCGTTATTCAACAAGCAGAGAAATGAGGTTCATGATCGTTGTGTCATACTGAAAATAGTCAATAAGAGCACATTTTTTAAAAAGTGCAAGTTATTCATTTGCATTTAGAGACAAACAAATTCAGCAAAAAATTGCATCTACCATGATTTGGAACAGAGTTTTATGTCACACACAGTCAATGTGCTGATTTAAATCTCAGGTTGCGTTAGTACAGGTCTGAACAGAGCAGATGGTCAAACAATTAGTTCCACTTCTCCCTCCTAAACAAGGTCAGAAACAGCATGACAGCAGTAACCATTATTTTCCACAGTTGATATGAATCATTAATCTTGTACAGTACACATATATTGCTTCTGCCATTGTATGTGTTTTCTGTACTTCTTTTCTATTTGGTAAAATACTATTTTAGAATTCAGACTGAACAGAATTCACCCATCAATAAAGAAGGAAAACTTGTAACTAAATTTTGCTGGTTAACTGCTGCCTGTCCTAACATTCTCCTAAATGGACTGAAAATCCTGCAGACAGACTGACCCAGTACACAATTTCCTGATGTTTCCTGTGAGTCTGCACAATTCCTTCCTGCAAATGTGTGTAGAACAGAGTTCATCTCTGCTGTTTGAAGCCCAGCAAAGCAGAACTCCACTTTCCAAGGGCATAGAGTTTCTCCCCAGTTGCAGTAATTTGCCTGGTCATGGTTTGTTGCTCATATGGAACACGCCCATCCTAATCTGCCTTTGTAAGACAGAGCAACTTTCAGCCAAGCCGCCCAAAGTTCTGTGATATTGCTTAAACATAGATGCAGTCTGTAGCCATTTAAGACAGTTGTCCAAAGAGAGTTCTTCGATAACATACAACAAAGTTGATTTTGAAGGATTTAAAATTCATGTACTTGTTCAAATGTATTTTAAATGTTGTAATTGTAACTGCATCTATCACTTCCTCTGACAGTTCATTCCACATACTAACCACCCTCTGTATGAAAAAGTTACCCCTCAGGTCCCTTTTAAATCTTTCTCCTCTCACCTTAAAAATATGTCCCTAGTTTTGAACTCTCCACCCTAGGGAAAAGACCTTTGCCATTCTCCTTATCTATGCCTCTCATGATTTTATGAACTTCTATAAGTGCTTCAAATATACTGTTAGCTGCTGAACATGTCACACAGGGCAATAGAGACTTAAGCAGTGCCACCATGACCATGGTTGTGGGTGGGTCATAATAGACAGCAGGATAGGAAGCAGGTTAAAGATTTCTGAAGAAGGGTCCCGACCGAAAATGTCAGCTTTCCTGCTCCTCTCATGCTGCCTGGCTTGCTGTGTTCCTCCAGCTCCACACTTTGTTGTCTCTGACTCCAGCATCGGCAGTTCTTGCTATCTCTTAAAGACTTATCCTGTCTTGTTGTTAATAGAAAAATGGTAATTCTTTGAAATAGAGCAGAATTCCAACAAAAGCAGATTCCTCCTATTTTCTCAATCCACATTGAGTTAAAAGGAGAGGCTGGATAGGGTGGGACTTTTTTCACTGGACCATAGGAGATTGAGAGGTTACCTTTTAAAGATTTATAAAATCATGAGGGGCATAGATAAAATGAATAGCAAAGATCTTTTCCCCAGGGCGGGGGAGTTCAAAACTAGAGAGCATTATTTTAAAAGTAAGAGGTGAAAATTTTAAAAAGAATATGAGGGGCAACTTTTTTTACACAGAGGGTGGTTCATATGTGGAATGAATTGTGACAAACTTGAAAAATAGGCAGCATGATGGCTCAGCAGTTAGCACTGCTGCCTCACAGCACCAGGGTCCTGGGTTTGATTCCACCCTTAGGAGACTGTCTGTGTGGAGTTTGCACATTCTCCCTGTGTCTGCATGGGTTTCCTCTGGGTGGTCCAGTTTCCCCCCACAGTCCAAAGATGTGCAGGGTAGGTGGATTGGCCATGCTAAATTGCCCGTAGTGTTCAGAGATGAGTAGATTAAGTGAGTTATAGGGGGATGGGTCTGGGTGGGATGTTCTGAGGGTCAGTGTGGACTTGTTGGGCCAAAGGGCCTGTTTCCACACTGTAGGGATTCTATGATCTATGAAGTGGGACTAGTTTAGTTTGGGAAAGTTGGACCAAAGGGTCTGTTTCTGTGCTGTATGACTCTATAACCCTATGATAACTGATGATTTTCTATTGGCTTTGGCCAGAATTTTAGTTAGTTTATTTACAGGAAAATAGTAAATGATTCACAACAATCAGGCAAAGAATAAATGAGGAACCAAATGATAAGAAGAAGTAGGTGGTCAGGTACATTTATTGTTCTTTTTTAGATATTGCTACCATTCTGTCTACTTCTATCCATTGGGGTCAAAAGCAGAATTCAAGTTATGAGGTGAACATTTCATTTCAATTTCAAACCATTTCAGAAAGACATTGACTGAAATCTGCACAAATGGACAGAAAAATGGGCGCCTGCAAGAATGGGCATTTAATGACTAATAGAAATATTCTAAAGCCATGAACGCTCCATATAAAAAAAATGATATCAGCTTTCAATGCACCAAGATCTTTACAATTTCGATTGAGGGACATACAGGTCAGCACCAAGTGGTAGCCAATTCTATGAAAGAAGTGGCTTTTGTGGAATGCTGAGTTCTCTACCCAGTATCCATTGGAGCAGAAAATATCTCTGGGATTGAATGCTTCCATAGTTCAGTCCAGGAATAAAATGGTTTCTATTTCTGCTATAAATTCAGGGTGTGACACCTCAATTGAAGAATAGCCATTCTTATCACAAACCTCGCAACATGCACACTTACCACATTAAGCCTCCAAAGTGATAGAACGGGTAGGTGAAATGTGGGAGGAACTGTTCTTTCCTGCTCTAGTACCACCATGTTCATACATATCCAGGAGCCATAAGACAGCTTTTCTTTCTCTGGCCGCATCATTGGTTTTTTGTGGTTGTTCCTTTTCATTGAAGAGAGTTAGGAGATGGAAAGTGGATGGCTGTACCTATCTTCTGGCTTTCTCCTGTTCCACACAGTGATGGCCTGTAAATCCCACCTATCCGTCAATCTTCCTACAGACTCCCCAACAATCAGAAAATAGCAGTTTCATTCCAATACCTATTGGATTGCAATGTTCAATGATTTGATTGATCTTTGTTTGAATATATTGTTCCATTATTATGTGTTTACAATACATTTTTATTTATTGTAAAGAAATCTGTTGTAGATTTGGAACTAGTGTCATCTCTGCATTGCTCTGGATTAAACCAGATGTAGAGTATAGAACAAACCAGTGAATACAAACAAAAACTGGTAACAAGGATGGTTAAGAATCAGGGCGGGACTTATATACTTAATGGTAAGGTCCCAGGGAGTGTTGCCAAGAAAGAGACCTTAGGGATCAGGTTCTTATTTCCTTGAAAGTGGAGTCACAGGTAGACAGAATGGCGAAGAAGGTGTTTGGTATGCTTGCCTTTGTTGGTCAGTGCATTGAGTGTAGGAGTTGGGAGGTCATGTTGCGGCTCTACAGGACGTCGGCGAGGCCGCTTTTGGAATACTGTGTGCTGTTCTGGTCTCCCTACTATGGGAAAAATGTTGTGAAACTTGAAAGGGTTCAGAAAAGATTGACAAGGATGTTGCCAGGGTTGGAAGGTTTGAGCTATAGGGAGAGGCTGAATAGGCTGGGGCTATTTTCCCTAGAGCGTTGGAGGCTAAGGGGGAACCTTATAGAGGTTTATAAAATCATGAGGAGCATGGATAGGGTAAATAGACAAGGTTTTTTCCCCAGGGTGGGGAGTCCAAAACAAGAGGACATAGTTTTCATGTGAGAGGGGCAAGATTTAAAAGAGACCTAAGGAGCAATGTTTTCATACAGAGGGTGGTGCATGTAAAGAATGAGCTGCCAGAAGTGGTGGTGGAGGCTGGTATAATTACAACATTTAAAAGGCATCTGGATGGGTACATGAATTGGAAGGATTTAGAGGGATATGGGTGAAAAGCTGGAAAATGGGACCAGATTAATTTAGGATATCTGGTCGGCATAGCCAAGTTGGACCGAAGGGTTTGTTTCTGTGCTGTATAACTTTATGACTTTATAAGAAATATTTAACTTTACTGGCTCCAGAACCATTTTGTTTTTTGCCAAACAATCCACTCCATGGCTCACAGAATATATGTCGACGTTTGATATGACAGCGAGTGCTCTTGAAAAGACACTTTGGGCCAAAAAAAAAGTGTGAAACATGAAATAAATTCCATCAGTGATTGCAGGGAAATGGTGACCCCATTAAACAATACATGGCATATTGTGGCAATTGTTTTCAATTGGTGCACTAACAAATTAACTTATTCATGATCACATAGGTCAAATTTCACAAATTAGGGAATGTCTCCTCATGGAGGATTTGGATTTGACCTCGGAAACAGTCATAATCCTGACAGTCAAACTGAATGAGCCATAAAATGAATAACGTGAGGAATAAAGTGCATGCAGTTATCATTTTGAAATTAAAGATATGTACAAAAAAGTGCAGTTGATGCCAGAGATTCATACTTTATAGGTTTCACTGCATTGACCTAGGTGGGGATGAAATGAGGACTCACCAAGACTAAAACATCTAATTTACATTTAATTAATATTGTCACTTGTGCCTAAATACAGTGACGTAGATAATGTCGCCATGTTCCAATGCCTTCTTGGATGATAGAATAAATTATTGAATAAATGATAAAATACTGAATAAATTAATACTAATTTGGTATTACTAAAATTAGTACAGCTTCAAAAGTTCATCTTGCCCTCTCCATGGACTTCACCCTTTCTGCTCCTCCAGTTGCCATTGTCCAGCATTATCCCTGGGGTCCTGGCAATGGGCTCCTTTTCTGCTGTTACCGCGCCATTGTTTTTGTCTCCAAGCTGGAGACGGACACATGAGATGTTCCAAAAGACAACATTTACATTCCTTTAAGTTTGAGAGGTGATCTGAATATGATATGTAAAATGATTCTTAAAAATGAAATTTAATACAGAAAGCCAAGTTATGTCCTCTGGTGGAAAATCTGAAACAAGGCTTCATAATCTCAAAACGTAGGACTAGGCCATTCATAAAAGAAGTCAAGAAACACTTCTTCACATAAAGAAAACTGTCTTCCTCAAAAGGCTGTCAAGTGTTGGGTCAATTGAAAGTTTAAAGCTGTTTTGTTAGGTAAGGGCAATAAGGTGTAAAAACAAAATCAGGTTGTTGGCATTGAGGTACAGATCAGCCATGATCTAAATGAGTGACAGAACAGACTTGAGAGACTGATTTGGTTTGATTTATTTTGTTTGATTTATTATTGTCACAGGTATTAAGGTACAGTGAAAAGTTTTGATTTGCGTGCAGTACAGGCAGATCATACCATTCATAGTCCATTAGGCTAATAGAACAGAGCAAAGAATACAATGTTATGGCTGCACAGAAGGTGCACAAAGAGCGAGGTCAACATTAAATTTAAAATTTGAGAGGTCCTTTCAGAAGTCTAATAACAGCGGGGAAGAAGCTACTCTTGAATCTGTTGATATATGTGTTTAAGCTTTTGCATCTTTGGCCCAATGGAAAAAGGTGAAAGAGATTATAACCAGGGTGGGCCATGAATGGCCTACTTTTGTTTCTGCAAGTTTACGCAAGGGATTATATTACATAAAGACTTAATAAAAGATCTTGATTGTCAAATAGTTTTGAAAAATCAGTTTACGTACTGCATAATTATTATATTGCCAATAAAAAACTTAAGGGTTTTTAATGTATGGCTGCTCTTACTATGCTAATTTGTACTTTTAATGATTTTGTGATCGTACAAACAATCCCTAATTTTCCATCAACACTCAGGTTTAGATTACAGATTGTGTACTGGTTCCAATAAATTGCATGAAAATTCTGAGCAACTTTAGGAGTCTGTAAAGTGTAGCATATTGTTCGTGAAATGAAAATTTCAAAGCAACTTGAGTTTGAAGGTTACCACATTTGTATTTCAAAGTATATGTATTGACAAGAATGGTATTTCCTTGAATACACTCCAGGCTATAATTGATGGACATTACACAAAAATTAGAAATATTTAATAGTGAACTTACTGTAATACAATTTTCAAACATCTGCTGCAAAGAAGTGTAATTCAAATCAATGTCCATGCCCTGGGGCCTCAGATCTAGACATATCACATTTTTCCATGAAACACAAAGTACTCTTCAGATTTAGGGACAACATATTTTATGGATCAGTCTTACTGCTGACAGTGTAATTTTGTGGCTTAAAGTGAATCATTTTTGCTGTTATGTCAGTTTTGAACATTAAAGTATCTGCAGGGTTGTTGCTTCTCTCCTACCTCTTTGGCCTCAGAGATATTACATGAATTTAGCACTGCCCTGCAATAGATTGGAAATGTTATAAAACAAACTCAAAAATAAGCTCCCTTTACAAAATTTGCACAATTATATTGGACTAAAAGTGGAACTGTAAAATGGCAGATTCATTTTGTAAAAAGCATAAATAATTACCTAGATGTAAAGTGTCTAAAAATGACAAACTGTAAAGCAGTAAAAATAATTCCTTATTAATATGGAAGGACAAAAATATAGATTTAATTATCCTCTTGACTGTACAAACCTTGAACAAGAAAACTTGAGAGCAAACAGAGCCGGAGTCAAATACCACCATAGCAGCATTAGATGCAATCAAGCTTCATCCAGCCTGTTTTCTTGTATGGGAAATGGGGGTGGCCTCCATGACCAATCGGGGATCCAGGATGGGTGAACTGGACATCAGCCATGCCCACCAAGTTTAAAGATCCCCTGCTACCTCATCCTCTCCTTATTTGTCATGTGAACAGGGAAGAAATAAAGAATACCAGCCTTTAAATGCTGCCATCTTTGGCAGCACATAGTAGAGCTATGGCCCCTTGAGCCACTGCCTAGTGTAACTGACTTCCAATGGTTTTCCCATGAGACTGATTCATTTGTTACTTTACCATTGTCAGTGTGTCTGTTGTGTGAGCAGTGAGGATGTGAAAGGGTTAACTGACATCATGAGATAAGCTCGGTCCATCAGGATATAAAGGACTTCCATGGAGGTGCTAACCAGAGTTCCTAAGGAGTAACTAATGTGTTGTACCAGTGTGCAGTGCAGACTCTTGCCCATGTCAGAATGTTTCAGGAGCAGTAATGGTAACTTTGGTTGAGTTCAGTACATCACATGAGACCATTGTGCATTTCTGATATAATGTAGCTAGCTTTGTCATATGTAATAAACGTATTCTATTTAACTAAAATTGAGCCTATCTTCTGCCTAATATGTTGTGTGGGCATCCTTCCACACTGGATGTCCATAATATATGTTAATAACCATTAGAAGGACTGATGGCAGTGAATTAGTCCAAGATATCCCAGAAGGTGTGAGCAAAATCCAACACCATACAAGATGGTAGCAATAGGGAGAATCACTGTTTTAGGTATGTGTATCTATCAGTCTACATTCTCCTGAAACAAAAGAACAGAAATTGCTGGAATAACTCAGCAGGTCTGGCAGCATCTGTGGAGAGAAATCAGAGTTAACGTTTTGGGTCCAGTGATTCTTCTTCAGAATGTGAGCTTTTCCAGCACTTTCTGTTTTTTGTTTCTATTTCCACAGTTCTTACAGTTTTTTTGTCTTACATTCTCCTGAAGTCTGTTATTATCCATCTTGCTGTTTGTAGCCACGTACGCTGCTCAGAATCAGGGAGATAAGGGGCCTGGATTTTTCAAATATCACCTTGATGATCAAGAATCTGTAGTTTCTGGCCTCATTGCACTCTACTACAAAACCAATTTCACATCACTTTTCCCAGGACACTGAGTTATTTCAAGAGCTTCTGATAATTGCATATGACGTTGAGCAAGTTGAAAGCCATAGATTAAAATTTTCAGGTTATTCCCAAGATTCCCTGCATTCTGAGACTAACCTGAATGTTTATCAGCATCGCGTTTTACCCCGAAAATTAAGCGCAAGTTTTCTAATATGCTAACAAGCTGGACTGCTGGGCTTGGGATTTAAAGAAGTCTCGTCATTTAAAAGCAGCTGAATGAAGCCGGGACCTTAACTGTGAAAATTGGAGGGGATGCAATAAGCCACAATGATTGCAATTTTAGGTGATTCTTATCAATAAAGGGAAGTGAGTGGTGGTTTATCACGTTAGCATGCAGAACTCTGCAGGAGGTTGCTGGGCATGTGGATTTAACCACTACTTCAATTATTCACTGATCCAAAGATTGAAGATCAGATTTTTTCCGAGAGGGGATGGTTCCTTAGGCTGTGTTTTTATAGCTAACTTTCAGAGCAGCACATGGGGAAGGCTAAGAACACCTGGCCACCTGTTCAGTATTAGATGGTGTAAAGAATAGAAAGAACAAGTCCAGATAAACAAGGATCAAAAAGGAACACAGTTATGACAGAGGTTAGTGGTGGTACATTGGTTTCTTTTCTAATCCCACTATCCACTGGCCAAAACAAACTTTACATGTAACTAACTTGATGATGGGGCCAATTCTATGAGTCTCAGACTGTCAGGTTCAGTATTAAGAACAAGTCAGCCAGGTTTCATAAGTCAAAAACCTAATAATCGGTTATTTCCAAAAGCAAACTGACTCATCAGAGATACAAAGATTATTGACAAACACTTTTGAGTTATGCAAATTCATCTACCTACTTATTTAAAATAAAATACACACACACACACACACACACGCGCACACACACACACACCATAGATAAATTCTAACACACACATACACACATGCATCTGAGGGAAATAAAGAAAAACCCTGCAGAGTGTTAACTTAAAAGTACTTTGAACAGGTATTGGTCGAAGTCAACACAATACTGATAAGTCACAGATTGTTCCAAATGGTGTTCTAATCCTGAATTTACTCTGCACACACAGGCTGCTGGTAAAGGCTGAATTCTTCACATGGTGGAGTGGGTTCTGAGAAAATCCTCTTCAGGAACTTTCCCTGATTGGTAAAGATAACTCCCAGTGGATATTCAGCTCACACATTTTGCTGAAAGGAGTTACGAAGAAAGAGAGAAGGAGAAATGGGCTGGTGCTTCTCTGGTTGGTCTCAAATCTTTCCTAATGTGTTCAAAATGCACCAGCCCTTGTGACTGCTTTCCGAAAGTTTTCCAGACCGTGTGATTCCACTGTAGCTCCCTCTTCCTTACAGATGCTACGTTATTGCTGCTATAGACAGTGCCTTTTCCATTGTGAAGTGTCATTTGTATAAAAGTCCAAAAAGAGCCCAGATAAACTTTTGAAGAAAATATTTTGTACTACATCCTTTCATAACATTTGCTTGTTGGAGCCTGGGATGAAGGCCTTTGAGTATAAGTGCTGTCACAGGAGCTTACTAAATGGACTTACACATTTATTGCAGTTTACACCTCAGGATGGAGAGCATACAGTTTTACATGCAAATATAGAAGCCAATTTGCAGATAGTACCACAACCAGCAAATGTCAGCCTAGATTACATGTGCGTCAGTCAACCCGCAATTGTCTGAGTCATGGTTCACAGTGCTATTAGCTGAACATGCTGATACTTCTCCAGTGCAAAGTAACTCTCTCTCTGGTTACAGAGCTGGAGGCTTTCTCTCACTTTGTTCAGTTAATCTCTCCCTCTGAATATTTCACCTGAGTTCTCTATTACTTTTTAAGAAAATGTTTTTAACCAAGGTGTTATGGATGCTCCATCATTGAAAATATGTAAGGCTGAATGTAAAGAGATTTCTGGTCTTTCAGGAAATCAAAGGATATTGGGAAGAGACAGGCACACTGTACTGAGGTGAAACAAAGGATCAGCAACAATTGTGTTGAATAATGAAGCAGGTTTCACAAGGCTTGCTCTTTCTTCAATTTCTAATGTTCTTATGATTCAGTGAAAGGTGAGGTATATTAGACCAGGCAGACAGACCAAAATATTTGAAGGTGAAGGCTCCATCAGAGTGTCACACACACAAAACTGCACAAATAATGGGACCTCAGGGAATGGGGAGTGGGACAGAAATTCAGGTGGCTCGGTGGAGGGGTGAATAGACAGACATAGAAACAAGGAACAGGAATAGATCACTCAACCCTTTGAGCTTACTCCACCGTTCAATTAGACCATGTCTGATCTGACTTTAACCTCAAACCTACATTGCTGCATATCGTCATTAATCTTACATTCCCTTGGTAATCAAAAACCTATCTACCTTTGCCATAAAAGTATTAAGATCTGTGTTCACTGCCTTTTGAAGAAAAGAAATGCTAAAAGTTCACAATTCTCGATGAGAAAATAATTTATCCTCATGTTTTAAAATGGGTGAACTCTTATTTTTAGTCTATGGCCCCAAGTGGTGGCAGATGGCCCTCTTGCTCTGAGGCCAATTCTGGATGGTTTATATGCAGCACTTTGCCAGGTATATCTGGCAGTCTCACTGTGGGCTCAGTGAGGTAGGAGGGTGTAGTATGAGCAGGCCTCCTGATCAGCCACTCAGTGCACCATCATGGTCCCCACACCACCACCACTATGGCTGATACATTCATCAACTGGTAATTTCCCGGAGCTTGCCTGCCTGGTCACAGGGAGCCCAACTTGACTAACCTGGATTCTGACGCCTCCTTGAACGATTCTGTAGTCTGGTTTCAGTCCCAGCATTGACCACTGCTCTTGGGTGGCACTGCTGGGAATGAAGTGCCACCAGGACACTGACAGACTGGTGGGCTTTTGGGGTGGGGAGGGGAAGGGCAAGGACCTGTTTCCTGTATACTACGGAGATAGCAATGTGCAAGATGATGGAAATGTATCATCAACAGTTATGTGCAAGAATCTGAGAAGATCTGAGATGGATTAACTGCACTGGAGAGAGCTGTACCTAACTAGAAGTACAGTGTAAACGAAGATGTTTTGAAGAAATTTACTGGAATCTGACCCTACTCACCTATCAGAAGTGGGAAACCTTCCTAATACAAAACATGCCACCAGTTAATCTAAAGAGCTACCCAAGTAGCATTCAAAAGGACCAAATCCCCAAACCACGGCAACAGGTAGGTGATATTAATCTAAACATAATTTGTTGCCATTAACGAAACCCACTGGAAGAAATAAAAAGGAGATTTCTTCAAGAGAAAAATCAAAAGACTAAGCTTGGTGAAAGACACACTGAGAATTCGTAACAAAGTCAGCACCAGTTGAGTAGTCATTGCCCTTTTCTCAGGCAATTGAGACCTCCGAAGGTCCATAGAGAGACCAGTGATGGAAGCTATAGGGAAAGTAGTCGCAGAGGTATTGAATAATGTTGGCTTTGCATGCGAAAGAACAAGAGTGCCAGGTTTGTATAATTCTGTACACAGTGGGGTCCTTGCTGACAATGTCCTTGTCGATGCATACCCCAGCCAAAAATGGAACCTCATCATCAAGGGAATCTGATCTAGTCATAGATCTCAAAGGCCAAAGGAATCCATCAAATGCTTCCTGGGAGGCCTGGTCTATGGTCATTTATTGCAAGAATCCACAATAAAAAGTGATCAGATTTCTTGCAGACAAAAGAACAATCTAATACTTGAAGAAATAGTTCAATACAACGGATGAGTCTATTAGGTGTGTGGGCACAAAGATAGCATCCACACTCACTCAGAATCCTACTAACATGGGGCTCATAGTGGAAAACCCTGCGCAGCCTTTTTAATGTGCCCACATTATGGAACTAAATTGCAGCATCAAAGGCAAGTTTGTCCAGCAGAGTTCAGAGAGTTTCCAGGGAAGACAGCACTTCAAACAGTTCTGAAAATATAAATATGCAAACAAAGGAAGTAAGCAGGGAAATATCTCTGGTTTTGCAGATCATCCAGGACATTAGGACTGAGGGAAGAAATGAGATACAGATTTTCTTGATGTAAAGGGTCAAGAACTAACATTTAGGCTAGCTATTTTATAAATTAGAAACATTAAAACTAAGTTCAAACTTGACACTGGAACAGAGCTACAGAAATGGCTGACCATTTGGAAGGCTCGAAGCACTCGAAATCCGGCCATCAAGAATTATATTGCTGCGTCCAAGTAACACAGATCTTCACATAAAAGGTCAGATAATCACCATTTTTTACCTCAGAGTGCAAGATATTAATGCAATTCTCTAACTTACAGAATCAAAGAACATCTTTACAGAGCAGTAATGAATGTATACAACAGGTATCTCCTGGACATTGAAGATTAAATCCTACAGACAGGCAACTGGACTGAATTCTGCCAAGAATTGCCCACAGCTCAGCCATGTACCAAAGCAAACTCCAATCACAGCAGACACATTGTCTAAAGCTACGGCTGATCAAGCTGTAACACAAAATATAGGGTAAAAACTAATGGGGGTCTGAGCAACATGAGCTGTTGCAAGATTTGAACTACAGATAAAAGTCTGGCAAGACCGTTCTCAATTTTGGGAGCATCTCATTTCATCTTTTGTGATTTTCACAGACAACATTGTAAGTTTTTCACCAGGTAGTAGTGAGTTACCTGTTAAGAGGGATTATTGCTTGTTAAATACCTTGTTGATTGCCCAGTTCACTTCATAATCATTCCGCTTTCCATCTTAGAAACGTCACCAAACAAGACATATATTGAGAAAAGCTGACAAGGAAGCCAGAGTAGGTACCTGGGAATTTCAGCTCACTGCTTGCTCCAAATGACTTTAATGCTGAACACCGAGCGCAAACATTCATGGCTTTCTGGGCACCAGCCATACGCTTCCTACATCTATGGATGTTGAGGTCCAGTAGAAGCTAACCTCTAAGAACTATCATCGATTTAATTACAGGACACTTCTGCACATCAATGCTGCACCTCAGTTTGCAACAGCAATCATTATTGTAGTGCTGCAGCAAGGACGCTCTGCACTCAGGGGCATGCACCCAGCTCATGGACTGGACCAGGCTGCATTTCTTGGTGCTTTGCTCAATTTCATAACATTCCTCACTTTGCCCCTACCTGGATGCTCATAGCATCCCTGCCTTGCCTTCCTTTATTGCAGTCTGCCCCCTCAGCCAGAGATACTAAGACAATGTTACTTCTATCTTGCCTTTCTGTTTAGTTCATACAAAAAAGATGAAAGCTTGTCTTGGTTGTCAGCAGGCCTCAAACAAGTCAAGAAGAGTAGAATTAATCCTTAGCTCCCCCTTCACTCAGTGGGTCACAGCACTGGAAGTCAAGGGCAGCCTCTGATACTCTAATACTCCAGGGGCTTGGACATGGTCAGTCAGCCACTCAGAGTAGGCAGAGCAAGGAGGCTCACCATATATGGATGAAGGAGGCAAACGCTGCATGTCTTGAGTCTTTCTGCCATATTGATGGCTGCTTTCCTCCTAGAATGAGAGAGAAGCAGGTGTTAATGGAGGTGAAAGTAGATGGCATGGTTATTACTTGTGATGCAGGTTGGAAGGTGCCCTGAGCAAGTGGGCATAGGTGAGTGAGTGAGAGTGAAGATGTTACAGACAATAGTGAGAGTGGTGGACCTAAATCTTGGTGAAAGGTGGATACAATAGCAGAGATAGAGTGAGTGTCAAGAATCAGAGAGAGGATGGTGACACTAAGACTGGGAGAGTAAAGAGATAGTTGACCTTCTTTCTCACAATGCTTCTATACCTCCCTTGATGGCTGAGACTGCTTTAACATGGGTGGAAACCTCGGACCAAGCTGGCATGGTTTGGTGTTGTGGCCTCAACTGCTGGTCCTGGGGGAGAGGAAGTCCTGCCTTTACATCAACCCATCCAGCAGGACCTCCAGATCCCTGCCCCCTCAGCTGAAGGCAGAGTTCCCACTGTCTGCAATGTCCAGGCAAATATCAGCAACTGTGCAGGACACCTCAGGGCTATAAAGACATTTCAACCAGTTTATTACTTATAAAGGCATTTACCCAGATGCTCTTACTAAATGACAAACAAAGGACTGCGGTTCAAACTTAGTTTCATTGAAAACACTCACAAGTTATAGAAAAAACTCTTGCACAAATTAAATGGATTTTTCCCAAACTCAGCTGTCTGCCTGAAAAACACATGGATTAATTGTGCTCCTGGATCCAATTCATAAAGCTCTGTCAGTAGGCCACTCAGGGTCTTTTCAGTACGAATAAAAACCCAAAGAACTGTGGATGCTGTAAATCAGGAACAAAAACAGAAGTTACTGGTAAAGCTCAGCAGGTCTGACTGATGTGATACCAAGGGGTCTGGCCAAAACTGGGAGATGCACAAACATTACATCTTTGCCTAATGTTCTGGCTGATTATCGCTTAACAAGTTCCGTGTAATGACGACTCTCCCGTTGCTCAATATGCAATACAGATCTGGGCTGATTTTTGTTTTTGACTTGTGGTAACCTTGGCCACTTTGGAATCCATCAGGTTTCACACTTGCATCCATCCATGCTTGCAAAGACGGTTTTAGCCAATTTTATGTTAGGCCTCGTTACTTAGGCCTTTGGCTACTTGGCCACAATAGTCTAAGTCATAATTACACAGCCTAAGTCGCTGTTGCCCTTAAATTTCCTGATAAAATCCTAACCAACATGCTTTCTCGTCCCATGGTTCCCAGAGGTGTCTGTGCCTATCTACTTCTGGAGTCTCAAGCATCTCTGATTTTAATTGTTCTGCTATTGACAGCCACCTCTTCAGCTGACTCTGACATTGACTCTAAACCTCTCTGCCTGTCTACTTCTCATTAAGACCCTTTTAAGACTTATCCTGGTGACCAATTCTTTTTCCATCTGCCCTAATTTTACATGGTTTGGTGCCAGATTTTGCTTTATAATGTTCCTGTAAAGCGTTTTGGAATGTTTCATTATATTAAAAGGGGACAAACAAATAAAAGAAGTTTTCTGTTTACAAATGCAGAACAGTAGAAATCTAAAATAGAAAGTTTTAAAACAGCTTAGTCAGGATCTGTGACACATATTGACCAGTTAAACTTCTGGTAAAATGTCGACAATTCAGCTTGAAAAACAAAATTAAAAATAATCATATCTTTTTACACCCTCTTGGCTTCATTCAGTTTATTTTTAAATGCTATATTATTGTAAATTTTTCCAATCTGAGTTAAAGAGGTTTTGAATGAAAGGTTAACTTGTCTGTTCTCTTCAAAGATGCTGACTGAATGTTTCCAACAATTTCTGTGTCTGTATTCACTTGGGGAAGGTGGTAGGGGGGGTAGTACAACAGTCAAATGCAGAAAAATTACTGTAATGTGACCATTTCCTTGTCGGTAGAGCTGTGCACTAAGTAGCACCTCTGCCAAGACAGCAAAACCAAGTTAAAATAAAATACACCTACATTAACTTTCCCTTGGTTGTAATCCGATGCCCATCTCTATTTTTAAACACAATAATATTCTGAAGATTAGCAAAATTTACTCCAATTTGAAAGAAGCAAGTGTAAACTGCTCTATATTATAAATTCTAAATGGCAAAGCGCATTTTTAAAGTGTGGAGAACTTTTTTTTGATGCGAGTCATATAGAGGGCATGACAGGTTTGAAACAAAGGAAGGCATGACTAATGCAGATTAGAAAATAAGTGGGAAGGATTTTAGTAAAAACAGTTGTGTCTTGTAAATCTTATTATCACAGCATCACAGGTTTAGCAAAGTGCTAGACTGCGTTTTAAGGTTTTAAAAAAGCACCAAGTGTCACACAAAGAAAATCTGCCCTTTGATTCTATTGGGTGAACTCGCTACATCACACCATGAAGTGACACTTTACCGGATTTCGTCAGACTACTCATTTACCATATTCTGCTTAATATTTAAAGAGGCAGAATGGCTCCCTCGGTTGAAGTCTGCAGATACTACAATACATTTTAGAAATGCTTCAAATGAAAATAAAGGTTTTCATTATTTGTGAAGATATGAGCCTTTTCAATTAATGAAATATTTATGTTTATTCAGTTTTGATCTCTTTCACAAAATGACTCCACTGGAACACTGGCTTGCTATATTCCCAAAGGTGAGGGATCTAACTGATGACGATCTTTATAAACTTTTGGAAGAAATTATTTACAGACAGGCACATTACCAGCAAATACTTTTTAATCTGACCACCACAGCTCCCATTTGTTCCTAATTATACTAGCATAAGCAAATCCCCAGTTTATTTCACTGATTTAGATACAATATTCAACCAACATGGCAATCTACCCAAAACAACATCTTAAGTTGCTTTTGTTATCACCAGACCCTGGGCAAGATATAATTTTTTATGGTTCCACACAGGATACCATGAATCATTAAGTTCCTAGATGAGGAGAGATGCCCTGACTCGCCTTCTTTGTTTGGTCTCTGGAAGGCAAATTTAAATGAACCCTTCCCTGGTGCATACCATTTCTTACAAAAGAATAGAAATTATGTTTTAAAAGGATCAATATAAGCAGCCTTTCTTGAGTTAACAAAAGGGTGAGTTATTAGTTATTAAAGAAGAAATAATAATACATCACAAATACAGACAGATTAGAAATATAATGTGAGTCCAGAAGTGATAAAAATTAAAATAATGATATCTGGATCAGTCTCTGCAACATTCATGAACAGTAGGTCATGCCAAGTTGCACATTATATTGGATGGAACTAGTAGCACTGATGTTAGTAGTTGAGCAGCTGATTTTGAGATTCTTGCTTTGCAGGCTGTTTAAAATTCTTTTGTCCTGGATCCTTACAACAGCGGCTGAACAGCAACAGATTGAGACAGTTTCTTTTCCCTTTCTTTACCTGCAGTTCAGGGTTGTTTAATGGCTGTCCTAAAACTGTGACCTTTGCAGCACACCAGCGCTTCAGGCCAGTAACACACACAGACCAGAGGTTTCAGTTGTTTTTTAAGACCCCGTTTTTCTGTAGACTCCTGAAAGGATGTTGAAACATGTTTGCAGGAGATGGCTTCTGCTGAGAGGGGCCGGGAGGTGTAGTCAACCTTTGGTTATCTCTTTCATCATTTGTCCACAGACTTCACTTCCTGTCTTCACAATTCTCATATGAGCTGAAGTGATCCTTTTGTGTAGGAGGAGCTTTATTTCCTGTCTTTAATTTGGATTTAATTCCTCAGTAACATATGCAAAAACTATTTTGAGCTGGGATCACAGATCACAGCAGAGTTAGATACAGTCTGATGGGGCTGGGCAATGATTTTTATTGAGCTCAAGGAGTGAGAATCCTTCGATAATCGGTGATGGGCAGATTTGCAGTTTGCAGGACTTGGATCATGGTTGGTCCTGGAGGAAATGGTTCTTGTCCCATGGACCACAAGCTCCTCTGTAAAGGCTTTCAACTGGTGGGGCCACACTTTCTTGCATCTTTTTACCAACTGGATTTCCCAAAATCCAGCTGATTTGAGTTAAAATTGAAAGATAGTTAAAACGCGAGCTGCTTCACGCTTTCAATAACAAATCCAGTTCCTGAAAATGGGTTCATGGCCTACCTCCCAGCCTGCCTCCATTAAAACCAGAAGTGGGCAGGTTGAAATTTGAAATTTCCAAGGTTTAAAATTTCCACCTAATTCAAACCTACTCACGTTTGAAAGTTACAATTCATATTGGGAACATTAATTTCAAAAATCAATTTATTCTTCTTCAGTGTAGTTAACTACAGCAGTATCTGATGGATTCTGTGTAGGTTTTATTACAGCTGTTATGCAAGGGATTCTGAAGACACATTACAGAGAACATCATGTGATACATAATCCATTCAGCCACAAAAGTTTCAAGCACTAGAATCAATCTGAATGATCAGTCCTGAATTGACATGAGTAGTTACAATGTTCTAAATAGATGAACAAAAATGTTGCCGAACAGAGAATCAAACGATAGCTGCGAAGGATAAGATTTCATGCCATCTTAAAATTACAAAAGTCCATTATATTTTGTAACATGGGAGTAAACAGAAATATATCCATTTTTGAAACAATCGTAAGTTATATAGATATGAAGTTGGCAACTAACCATCTTAGTCCCACGCTCTGTAATTTCTTCACCAGATGTATTGCCACTCTCTGGTCCTCAACACTTACATCTGATAAAGCTTTCAGTCACCTCTCCTAATATTTCCTTCATTGAACTGGTGTGAATTTCTGCCTGACTTTGTTTAGGGACAATTTTCTTCAATAAAAGGCACGGTGGCACAGTGCTAGGGACCCAGGTTCAATACCATCCTCAGGCAATTGACTGTGTGGAGTTTGCACATTCTCCCTGTGTCTCTGTGGGTTTCCTCTGGGTGCTCTGGTTTCCTCCCGTGGTCCAAAGTTGTGTAGGCTAGGTGGATTGGCCATGCTAAATTGCCCATAGTGTTCAGGGATGTGTAGCTTAAGTGGGTTATAGGAGATGGGTCTGGGTGGGATGATCTGAGGATCAGTGTGAACTTGTTGGGCCAAAAGGCCTGTTTCCACACTGTAGGGATTCTATGAAAAGGTGTTTTTAATGCAATTTGTTATTATGGAAACTAAAATATCCAGTGTTCAATCATGACAATAAAGAACGTCTTTAATAACACTGTCTAAAATATAAATAGTGAATGCTGATCCTATTTGTGGATATTTAACTGTAAATTGTTTATCTGTTCATATCCCAATTCTCACTGGTATTGGAAGCAAAGCTCAAAGCTTTAGTAAGTAGTATCTCTCACTTCTACATGTATAACATGACATTCAGTTGCAAAACACTTCTTAAATCCTTGGTGTGTGCTTTTGCCTGAATTCAGTGAAAGCTCTTACAGCTCTGTTTTTTTTATTACTGATTTTATTCTCCTTCAGACATAATGCGCTCAGCAAGATTGGTCTTCAGTGAGTTGTACCAAATTCACTGAAGCTGACACAATAAGAAAGGCTATTTCCAATTTGTTTTCATCTGAATGTACGCCAGTACAAGCAAAGGATCTCATCACTATCATCAAACTCTTCCCATTTTACCATCAGGAAGTTCAAATTCTTGTCTAACTCAATTTTAACTTTGTGCCAAAATTATTGTCTCCCCCATTGCTTTATTCTGATGCCTTATGCAAAGAAATCTTACAGCTACCATGTCTATACCAATTATTACAATACTATTTATTCAGGGCTTTACCTTAACACCATTCATACTTCTGCCAAAGTATCAATTTATCTGTGGCATTTAGAATGTCATTCTAAACTCAACTCAATAGCTATACAACAGAAATGTAGATTTAAAATTGAAATTTATGAAATATGAACACCATATCACTATATATAATACAGAAAAAAGATTAAAGAACAGATCTAATGATAAGTGAAGTAAAACGTTGTAAGAAAAGGTGGATCCACCAGGTAGAAGCTTTTACAGTACAGCTTGTGATCCAGGGGAGCAGGATCATTTCCTCCCTGGTGAGGAAATCCATTTTAAAGTAACACCAATATATTGTCTGAAGGTTCCATTTTTGCTTTTCAGTGTTAACAGAAACAATGCAAACATTTGGTTACCAATGGCCAATCAGTTAAGCAAATGTGTAAATGTGACACCAGCTCAAGCTTAGATAAATAAATAAGATTTAGCTATTTGTACGATAGACTTGTTGAGTACATTTTGACAATGGTAGTTGAAACCTCAAATTTCTCTGCACCACTGCCACAAGTAGCAAGTGATCCAGGTTTTCACAACCATGTACAACATATACTGCAAGTGATCTGATTTCATTTTGTGAATTATAATGCTTGTGCAGTGTTTGAGTGTATGTGTGGTATTCTATTGGAGTGCAAGGGAGAAAGGAAATTGTGTCTTCATTGCTGCAGTGATTTAAAGAGCCCTTTGTGGTCTCAATACTTTTCTGATGTTTCTACTGTGGCTAAACATTCCTCTAACAAAGCATGGAGCAGTGGGAGTTGATGGCCGAGCCAACTGCCTATTCAAATTGGCCATTTATATGAATGAATATTTTTGATGAATGTGCCGTGATGTCATGAGTGTCACGTGTTGTAGCCATGAAGTTAAATGAAAAGGGCCAACTGTGGCGTAATTGGTCGCTTTCTTGCCCACAAGTCAGAAAGTTGTTGTGGGATCCAAGTCC
>NW_025967630.1:4682-25000 GCF_021869965.1 Rhincodon typus | reverse complement strand
ACAGATAGTGTTTAGTTGGTCTTTAATTCCCTTGTGACACTCAATCACACCATTTAAAAAACAAAACGACATGCACCGTTCTCATGCAAAGTCTCAAGGAAAAAAGTCCCTAGCCAAGAGAGTTTTGCAAATTTGTTGCCAGCACAAATGCAACGTTCTCTTGTACGTCTTCTGAAACGACAGGATGTAAGCCATCTGGTTCTGGGGATTTGTTGAACCCATTATTGTCTCGGACTATCATCATTTTCTTTGTTAATTTATTATTTTCCCCGAGAAATATGACATACTGACCTTCTCCCACCATTGTAAATGCTGGTGCAAAGTAATTATACAGTATGTCCACAATTTATTTTCATGATTAATATCACTGATTTATATGTTATCAAGGGACCCACATTGCTCATGACTAAGAAAATTGTAAACAAAAAAGCGTTGATTCATGCAAATGTCCTTTTATTCTCCCTTTCTGTAGCTTATAATATCTGTTTTGTCACCTTCAATTATTCTCCAAAGCTTTCCCATTCACCACAATTTACGATTTTTGTATTTTTGTATACATCCTCTTTTGTCTTTGTGGTGCCTAACATTTTTAGTTGTTTATGGATGTCTTTTTTGACAAGTAAATTCTTGACTTTGTAGTTTCTGTATTACATTAAATATTTCTGTGAATACCTTTTACCAGTCTTTTGTCATTTTACTCACTAACAGTTTTGCCCAGTGTATTGTGGACAGTTTCTGTCTCATCACATTGTACTCAGCTTTATCTAAGTCTAGGCTCTTAGGAGCTATTTTGCACTTGTTCCTTTCAAACACTGTCTTGAATTCATTAACAATATGATTGCCATTTGATCAATGTTCATTCATCTTTATACTATTAACCAAGTCTGGCTTATTGCCCCTTATGAAATCCAAAATATCATGGTTGTAGGATACACGACTGCAGAAAACTGTCCCAGACACATTCAAGGAATTCACTCTTTTCTGACATGCGCTGACTTGTTCGTCCCAATTTATTTGAAAATTGAAATCCTCATTAAAAGCACTTTATTACACGCTTGTCTAATCTTTGCTGATATCCCACAATCTCTGCACCATGGACTCCAGCACAACACCACTGAAATGAAATTCCTTGGGATGGAGACATTGAGATGGAGATATCTTGGACCATGCCAGAGTTTGTGTCTTCACTGAGTTAATGGCTACTTTGGGAGTTATTTTTGGCTAGGGCTCATCTGTTGGGCTCTGAAGAGTGTTATTTTTCTTCCTTCCTATTTTCCCCATTGTGCCCATTTTATAAGGCTCCTGTACCGTGTCTAGGTGTAATTTATGATGTTAAAGGGCAATTTTTACCGTTGTTGAATGCTGATCTTCCAATCCCATCTGTGAAATCCCAGATTTGTGAGGCTCTTCTTCACAAAACGTGAGGAAGTCTTTCAATCACACAGACTCAGCACTCACCTTACTTCCTTAGAGTCGCAGTTCCCCTGTTAAAGGCAGCAAGTCCCGCAGCATGAACAAATTAGTCTGGCTTGCATCACTGATCAGTGTGGCAGGAGTTCCACCATTTAAATATTTCCAAGTGTGATACAAATATAAAGTGAAGAGCAAGGCCCTGATATTATGCAGAGGTCTCGATAACTAAAGCAATGCCAGACATCGATGCCGCCATCTTTCATCATAAGAACTGTTACTACCATATCTATTTAAGCTCTTCTGAGGATGGTACCTACTCCCTCAAAACTCCTAATAACCAGGCAACAACTTCTGCAAATAGATGCATTTAGAAACATCTCTTGTTCACAAATGTGAAATATGTAATGCAACAAAGAAAATACCAACATTGTGAATAAAATGCAACATTCATGAGAATTAGTAAAGAGAAATATTCACAAGAACAAATAAAAAGAGAAAATGAAATCCAGCCTGCCACTGAATTTACGTACAATCTATCTCACCAAGTGCCCTACCTCATTCATTCTATCTCCTGAGCAGACATTACCCCTTAATATTCGTGATGATGATACAGCAAAACTCAATAATTATTTAGTGATGCAGACATTCCCACCCCTAAAACACTGAGGATTTTGGAGGCAAACTATCTACTGCTCCTGTGTACTTTGCACAGTGTCCTCACTTTATGGATGTCCAGTCCTGAGTTACTAAATTTGTTCAGAGTCTCAGCATAATGGTGATGCCATACAAAATGGGTGACTTTAATGTGAAAGCATCGACTTCATCTCTAAAGGATGGTGCGGTGGTCACTCCCACTGATATGGTCATGGACATCTGCAGACAGATTAGTGAGCATGAGCTCAATTATGTTTTTCCATCTTGGTGGCTTCCTGACCACACGCCATAGACACAAACCAGCAGCTATGCCCTTTAGGACTTAGTCAACTCAGCCAGTGCTGGTGCAACTGAGTCACTCTCAATGGTGGCCATCGATGTCTCCTACCAAGTGTACATTCTGAGCCCTTACCACCCTCAGCATACCTTCCGAGTGTTCAACACAGATGAACTGATTCATTGTCTCAGTGGGCTGGATGGTGGGGATCGATGGTAACCTACAGGAGGTTTGTGTGTCCATGACTGACATGATGATTTAAGACCTCACAGGGTCTGGAGTCAATGTTGAGGACTCCCAGAACAATCCCTACCTGACTGTATGCCATTGAACCACCACTTCTAGTGGGACAGGACGTACCAAGGGATGGTGACAATGGTGTCTAGGACATTGTCTGTAAGGTGTGACTCTCTGGGTATGACTATGTTAGGCTGTCGCTTAATGAATCTGTCAGACAGCTCTCCCAAATTTGGCACAAGTCTCAGTTGTTAGTAAGGAGGATTTTGAAGGGTCAACAGGGCTGTGTGTATGTGTTGTCTTCTTTACTTCCACAGTCAATGCCAGGCAGTCCATCTGATTTCATTTCTCTCTGTTGTGGTTAGATACAATGAGTGGCTTGTGTAAAAACTGTGTCTTTTTATTTTTCTGTATTTTTGATCATAGACTGACGTGGGAAAAGGGTTATTTTAAAAATAAAGGATTGATGAAGGATTACCGTACTTTTTAAAAGCAAGTAACCTGACACTCGTTGTGCTGCTGGTTCAAGCAATGGGAAAAGTCTGGTTACAGACAAGCTCCAGCCAGGGGGCTGAGCATAGATAGAGCTTTGGCCAGCAACAAGTGGCTGATTGGTCTGTAGACCAATTATCTTGAACGAGATGAGCTTTTACAACAATTGCCAATCATTTCATCGTCATCATTAGATCCACACCTCAGCCCTCTGCCTCTCTTCATTGCCCTGGATCTCTGGATTACTAGTTCAGTGAGATTACTATTATGCTATCATCTCCCCCACTTTTCGGGCATCTCTTTCCATCATCAGCAGGGATAGGTCATCAACCTGAAATATTAACTCTGTTTCTCTCTCCACAGATGCTGCCAGACCTGCTGAGTTTTTCCTACATTTTCTGGCTTCAATTCACATTGTCAGCATCAGCAGTATTTTGCTTGTTATGTGTTTCCTTTACCTCGACACTCAAATGTGCTTTAAAGAAACCGGTTAATAATTAGCATAAGGAACAACCATTTCACTATGACCTTCCACTTTTTGGGAGTCAGTGAAATCAATGTCAGGTAAAGCATGAGTTACATTTGTACAGCACCTTTTGTGCCCAGGATGCTGCCACCACATAAGATGGGAAACGTACTGCTAATCTAACTCAAAGGTTGAATGAGAAGGGGGTTTGTCTTGATGTAATTAGTTCTCTAACACAATTGAAGATGAAAGGTTCAAAGCTCCAGCAGTGTTAGAGCTATTAGCAGTACGAATCTTCCTACCAACACGAGACAACAGTCTTATTTTACTGGGGGAACTGTAAGCTTGTGCTAAGCTTGTGGTAAAAAAGGGTAGCTTGGGAGAGAAGCAAACAGAAAGAACTAAAAAAGGGATGCAAGGAAGAACTGTGGATGCTGGAGATCTGAAACAAAAACAGAAATTGCTGGCAGAACTGAGCAGATCAATTTAAACTGGAATGAAAAACTCAGGCTCCAGCCTCACTTTATACACTCTGCATTCTCCTCCTCCTCTCACACACGTCCTTTCCCTCACATTCAGAGACTGCTAATCTCCCCACCTCTACATGATTACACTCCCACTTCTCCTCCCTCCAATCTCTGGCTCACCCCCACTTTCACTCACTCACTCACTCTCATTGCTCTGCTCTCTTTCCCCTCACACTCACAGCCTGTTTTACATCTCTGCTCACTCCAATCTAGAATATGCTACCTCTTTCTGGTTACACGTGCATGGATGATCAGTCTTTACCTACAAGTCCAGGCACTCATTGTCAACAGGATAAAGATGGCACTGGTGACTGGTATTCAGAGATGTCTCATTTTACTGGAGGACTGCAAATGGCACTTTTATCCTTTCCCCTCTCTTAAAGGGATCAAACCATCTGCTTTTTTTTTCTAACCCACACTGAAGCAGTGAGCTTGGTGTCACATCTTTAATTTCACCCCACCCAAGCTGGGAGCTGACTTTAGCGTCTGACAGACAGCAAAACGTGCTGCGTTGCTCTGCACTCCCAGTTGAAATCTATGATCTGAGGACACCTGCAGACTTAGGTCACCATGCTCAACTAAGTCAAAATGATTACCAGGTTAACATCAAAATGAAATAAGGGGTATGTAAAAGGAAGGGAGACTGCATATCAAATACAGAGGAAGTGACACCACAAGGTTTCAGATAACAGACATAGGATGATCGTTAAAACATGTGGAAAACCATACTTCCACAGCATAAAGCATCAACGATCGCCTCACAATAACTAAAGCCTCACAATGTTAAAAGTAAAGCATCTGTAAATTTAAATAATAACGGTAAGAGCCAGAAATACTCTCCACTTCTTTTTAAAGCCATTCTTCATTTTCCTGCATTTCCATTCACTGCATCCATCTCATTCCCAGCTTCTGTTTACCTACTCTCAGCTACTCTCCATCTTTCCCTCTCTCTTTGCCTCAATACCTCTCTACTTAGCTTCACCTAGTCCTGACCTGCTTTGCTCCCTCTCTTTGAAAGATCTCTCACTCAGCCCCAGCCAAGCTGCTATTTTTCACCCTTTGCCAGTGAGATTCAGATATTTTTGATAGAACACTGAAGCAATGAAGCCAATGACGGGACTGGCTTGTGGGAGCACCTTGTTGGGATCTATTTTCACAGACCAACGCAAAAACCCATTTACGATAAAGAAAAACACCCACAGAAACACAGTGTACAAGCTAAATTGGAAAATGAGTGGACTCTGGCTCCCTCTGCTGTTACATAAAGGATATATTAGAAAGCACAGTCACTCATTATACATCGCTGTCTCCAGTTAAATTCAACTCAACCACTCAACTCTCTCAAAATTAGCCAAGCTGGCTAAAATTGCATTTTCTCTATGAAGGTAATTGCTCGTGTTGTTTGATATCAATTAAGCCGTCTATTAATTTACAGAATTTAAAAGAAACAAATGCAAATTCTTTAAAGGATTGTCGCTGACCCCACAAAGTATGTGTATTTGTTCCGCACTCACAGCTCCTTCAATTGATAAGTCAACAGTTAATTTGTACTAGGGCACTTCCTCTGGGCTTTTGCAACATCTCAAAAGGTTAAAAATTCCTAACATCCTGGGTTTAACAATATTTCTTTGACATTCCATGCTGATGCCAGTCGCAGTGTCATGTCTCGGGAAAGAATAATTTGTGGGTTAAAGTCCTACATCACAAAGTCAGTGTACAGACTAATACTTCAGTGCAGCGCTGAGGGCATGCTGGACCATCAGAAGAGACATCCTTCAGATGAGACATTACACTGAGGCCACGTCAATCCTCCCAGGTGGACATCAAAACTGCTACAGTACTTGTCAATCAAGTGTTGGGCAGTTAATCCTCTTTTCCTGGTCAACATATGTCCTTCAATCATCATTATTATTACAGAGAGTATGGTTACTATCCCATTTCTGCTGTAGGAGATTTCTATATACAAATTGGCTGTCATGTTTTCTACATTACAACAATGACAACATTTCCACAGTACTACATTGGCTGTAAATTGCTTTACAATGTTTTGAAGTCATGAAAAGCTCTGCACAAATAAATGTTTCTTGCATAAATTTATGAATCTCTATTGCTTTCCTGATGATGCAGGGAAAGTCATATTGCAGAGTATCAGGGAGCTGATACTGCCAGCAGTACTGGTACCGATAATAAGGAACATGGAACAGTCAGCGGCCCATGTAGGAGTGAACAGTAAGCTTGCAAATCAATCAGGAGGCAAGTGAGTGCAGGATGAAAGTTTGTAATCAGGATCTGAGAGCAGGGCTGCCATAGATATTGGCCATGAGCAACATCTAAGGACATCTTTGAGTCATAATTAATGGACCATCAACTAATGCTAGACCTGAAGACATATGGAAAGATGAAGCTGGGAGTGGCTAGTTTGCCTGGATGAGTGCAGCTACAATACTCATGACCCTAAGCAGCACCCAGGTCAAAACAGACCACTTGATCGGCATCCCCATCCACCAACCCTAAACATTTATTCCCTACACCACCAATGCACAGTGGCCACAGCACATAGCACATGACAACATGCAGTGCAGCAACTCACCAAGATTCCTTCTGACAGCACCTTCCAAACCTGTGACCTCAATCATCTTGCGGATCAAGGGCAGCGGATACATGGGAAAGCCCCCACTTACAAATTCCACTCCAAGTCACACACGCTTCCCAGAATTGGAACTATCTCGTGGTTCCTTCACTGCGGCTTGGTCAAAGTTCCGAACCTGTCTTCCTAACAGCTGTGTGTGTACCTACAACAAATGGCCTGCTATGGATAAAGAAGCCTGTGCCACCTTCTCCTGGGCTATTAGAGATCAGCAAAAGCTCTGTATCCATTAAAAGAATAAATATGAAGTAATTACTACTCTTGCCTCTTATCTAAAGAAACTAAAGCTCCCCATAAATATTGATCTAAGCACGGTGCTGAAAAAAGTTCCATTATACTGAGAATTTGAAAATTGTCATTAAAGTGTAAAAGCCCTGATCTGCCAAATGTTTCCAATATTTTTTCTGTTTTTATCTCCCATTCCTTTTATTCTTAGCTAACCCCTTAGAGCAAAATCTAAGTGTTTAAAAAAATTGATCACTCAATAAACCTTACCTCTAAAAGGATTCTTACAAACAAGAATCACGTTACTGTCAATTATATTTTACGGCTATTATGTCACAATATTTATTTGTGGCATTACAAATTTGAGTTATTTAAGCTTTAATTCTTCTTTAGGTAATTCGATCAACTCAGTTTCTGTTACTTTGAAAAAAACTGGTGAAAAGTTTCTTGCTGGTCACAGTCAGAATTCTGACTTGTCAACAGTTTGACAAATTTGAAATTTGAAGAAAACGAATGAAAACCTAACTCAACAATTTAAACAAAATAGACCCTTATCTGTGATACACAACAGGAAATAAGCGTAAAAAACCAAATTGACATGAAATTGGTTGCTCCCTTGGGGTCAGTACCATTCAGTGCAATAAACAAGGAATCAGCTGAATTCCACTCATTCTATTACTGAGGACTGTTATCAGGAGGAACACCAGAGATACTCATGTCGATGATCTCTTCTTTCTAATGTGGAAGAATCTGTGGGACTGCTGAAGAAGAAACATGCTTCTCACATGGACTCCATTACAATGTTACCTAGTCATAGAAGCAAGAATAAGTCACTCATTTCCTTGAACCTGTTCAATTCATTGAACCAGACAATGATTGTTAAAGTGAATTAGACTGTAAGGTTAATGAACCTTGTACCAGACGAACCTTACAGAGGGGAGTGTTAGCAGGAATCTACAAACAACAAATAGTGCCATCAAAACATCCCAGAGAAGCTCTGGAGCCCAAAGAGATTTAGAGACAGGGAGGTGATGGGCACTGATAAGAGATGGGGCAAAATGATGCCAGACAAAATGATCCTTGACCCTGTGAAGAAAACTTGAATGATTTTGGCCTATGACCTAGAATGGATATCTGTTCCCTATAATTGTTTCTATGAAATAAGATTGGAATTTGGAGAAGAGATGTCCATGTGGTAAAACTTTATATAAATATTGCCTTTTCCTATATTCCCCAGGGTTATCTAACAGGCCGCTAATGCACTCTCAGATGTATATTTGATAAAACAATCAAAAACATGTACTTAAGACTCCTGTGGTTGATCATTAGAAGTTACCACAACGATGACTGATCTGCACCTAGGTCAGAAATCACACGACACCAGGTTATAGTCCAACAGGTTTATTTGAAAACACAAGCCAGGCTTCGAAAGCTTGTGTTTTCAAATAAACCTGTTGGACTATTGCCTGGCATCGTGCAATTTCTGACCTTGCCCACCCCAGTCCAACACTGGCACCTCTACATCATGATCGGCACCTAGTATGGAGAGGGTGCCCTCTCTTGGAAATTTCTGAGAGATCCTGACAAAGTTGACACTGAGAAGAAGTTTCTCCTCCAGGGAGGAGTTTAGAACTAGAGGACACAGTTTCAAAATAAGTGGTTACCCCTTCAAGATGGAGATGAAAAGTGTGAAGAAGACAGTTTGGGTGTGAAAGGGTTAACTGACATAACAAGATAAGTTCTGCCCATCAGGATACAAAAGGACTGTTCCTGAGCAGAGCTAATTGGTTTCAGAGGTTGTTTTTCATTTTAACAACATGCTATTATAATGTGCCTGATGCCTCACAGAGACAGTAATGTGTCTTAGATGTTATGTAAATATCTATTCAGTGATACGTAGTAAACACATCTTGGTTAATCAAGACCAAATCCACTTTTTGCCTAAAACATCACGTTGGCGTATTTTCCCGCAAGGCAATAGTAGCTCAGCCATTTTTTTACAAAAAAGGGGAAGGAATTCATAGAATCTGTATAGTGTGGAAGCAGACCATTCAGCCCATTGAGTCCACCCCACCCTCTGCTTAATACCAACAAGAAATATTGGTGGCAGTGAATCCAGTTGAAGCATCCGGATCATATTTGACATTACAAGAAAAGGTAGAACATTTTATCTCGGAGGGTTATGAGTCTTTGGAATTCCATACCGAGACAGCAGCGCAGACTGGATCACTGAATATATTCAAGGCTGAAGTTGATGGATTTCTGATTTAAGAAGGAGCCAAGGTTATGGAGGGAGGACAAGAAAATGGAGTAAAGGACACAAGTCTGAATAGCCACCATCCACAAAAGCAGGCCTGAGGAGCCAAAAGGTTTAATCCTACTAATGATACACAAAGGCCATCCACAAAACGTGAGATGGAATTAGCAATGGCTTGGCTGATCATACAGCAATGTGTGGTGAAAGCTCAAAATACATTGTTATGTCTTAGAAACATGGATTTAAGGTGAGTGCTGAGTTCTATTAAGATCTGATATTATTTTCAAAATTAATTTTTGACCTTTTTCTAAAAAAAAATGAGCTAAGGATGGTATTTACAAGTAATCATGTGATTTTAGCTAAATGATCACTCCTGAAAGTGTTTGCTGACTTGAGTTTTACAACCCAAGAGATAGAGAAAGCAGAAAAGAGAGGGGGCCCAGGCACAGGCTCACTCAGAGAGAAAATGCCCAAACCAGCTGAGGTGTTGTTAGTCTCCAAAACAGTTCGGACATGACTGCGGAGATGTTCTGAGGTTGTTAGAAGAAAACTCCAGATGCAATAAACTGTGGAGGTGTCAGAGAGGAAGGCATTCTACAATGCTGTCGATGACATGAATTCAAGGAACCCATGTCCTACAGTGTTAGTGTGCAGAGGCAGCAGCTTGTTTAAAGGTCTCCAGGAGAAACATAAATAAATGCAGAGAAACGTGATGAAAAGGGAAACTGATGACAGCCAATGGCAGCTGAACAAGAAGCTTTAGCTGGACCATAACAGTTGGCTGTTAGATTCTGGGATCAGGTTGAAGCAGATCCAGACAGAAATTACAACTATGCCCACAATAACCCATATTATTGTGAATTCTGTAAACTATTAGTGTATTTTGCAAGAATATCTGCATTACTGAAGGACAGTAATTTACTCAAAAGTGATTTATCTCAAGTGGTTTTCTTTAATTCTGAAAAATGCAAAATCAAATATGAGGAAATCAAGAGAGGGTTCCTAGACCTAATGAGTAATTCTGATTTCCTACCTCACACCAGTTAGATACTCTGATCAACCAAGTAATCCTCACTCTGAACATTCTGCAGACTGATCGCACAAACAGATCTTTGCATACAGCAGCAGATAAGTCAGCAGCATGTGTTAAATATTGTTAAGCAGTTTGAACATCTACATCAATGGCTCTGTCTGTGTTTATTGATTTCACTTTACATTAAGACTAGTTACTTAAGTATTCTGATGGAAGGACTATTCCTAAACATGAACTTTCTCATGCTCTTATGTTGATTAATGTGCTGTGCATTTCAGGATTAAATCAGACTCAAATTTCCTTTTATCTGCATCTCTTGGATTAGTTTTCTGTCTTAAAAAGCCTTGGGGTTTAGAAACTAATCCCCAGAATTTTCTTGAGGCTTTGAAAGGTATGACAATCTGCAATAGTTATTTCTGTGCTGTTAATCATAGGTGTCCTGATCTAACCCACAGGGATATTAGTTGTGAAAATACACAGTGAGCTGTCACATCAAGTGACATGAATCTGTTGAGTCAGTCATTCTCAGAGTTAACAGCAGAGGGCACTGCAATACCAGTTGAGGAAGGGTCATCGGACCCGAAACGTTGACTCTGATTTTTCTTCACAGATGCTTCCAGACCTGCTGAGCTTTTCCAGCAACTTCTGTTTTTGACCGTGCAATACAGTTCATCAAAGTTCACACTGAAAGTGCAGGTATGAAACTGCTTCACCCAGACAGTGGTGCAGAATACTCTGCCTCAGAAAGTGGTTGGGCCAAAACATTCAAAGTTTTCAAGGAGGAGTTAGATATAATTCTTAGGACTAAAGGGATCAGAGAGTAAGGAGAGAAAGCAGGAAAGTGGCGATGAGTTGGGTGATCAGCCATGATCATACTGAATGGTGGAGCAGGTTATAAGGGCCAAATGGCCTACTTCTGCTCCTATTTCCTATGTTTCTCTGAAAGGTGCAAATGCAGTGTGCACAGACAGAACCAGTGCAAATTTGGTGTGCACCAGCACAGCACAGGCAAGCAATAATGCAACACTCCATTGTTACAATGGATTAATCAGTGCTGACCAACCAAAATGCAGCAGGCTGAGGAGAGGCCAGTGCACTGGAAATCGCACAGAACAGGATACAGTCTTTCCAAGTACAGCATTCCATTGGTTAAGTCACCTTTGGCTGAACTGAGAGATAGTCAAAAGGGGGTGCCCAGCCCTGATACAGTAAGAGGAGGAGACTGGAGTGGTGCTTGGGAAGTGGAGAGAGTGCCTTTTCTGGTCTTCCATGTCCCAGTAACGAGGGACACAGCTGCACAGTACCGTCCACATACCCAAAGGGGAAATGAAAAGAGGAGAGAACATTGTACAAATGCATTTGTTTTTGTCACTCTTGTTACACCAGAGTGTGGTTTGTAGCTTCGTACATTGCAACCAAAGATGGCACTGCATGTGGTGACATGGTACATTTTTTACTGTACTCCTGCACTTGAGCATACGTGACAATAAAGCTTAAATCAAAATCAAACAATCTAGGGTGTGAGATGTAGGTATAATTCAAACCCACTGACAGGTTAATCAATGTTTTGTGCCAAATATGAGATGGTCTTCACTGGACAGTAAAATGCCGTTAGTTTTTATGACAACCTTAAAAACAAAGTGATTAACTAATGCAAAATAAAGTCACCCTCACAGGCTTCATATGTTATATTATCTAAAGAAAAGCTGGACAACGTTATGCCCACTCTAGACTCCTCATCAAGATCAGTGTCTAGTCGTGACTCCCAGAGCCTCAAAGTAACATGACTGTCCATTGTGGGTTACGTACACTCATTGTCCTATTCTACCATAACAAGGTAAAAGCAGCAAACTCTGTTTTTCAAATGGCCTGCTTCTTTCCACCTTTGTACTGCTCTTCTCTTAATATCCACGTAAGGTGGTATTAGGGCAAATAGCTAATAATATGGCCAAGGAGGTGTTTTTACAGACCTTTTAGAAGAGTCTGGGGTGGTAGAAAGGTGAAGAGATATATGGCCAAATACTGGCAAATGGGACTAGATCAGTTTAGGATGTCTGGTTGGTGTGGACAAATTGGACTGAAGGGTCTGTTTCTGTGCTGTATGACTCTACGACTCTATAAAAAAAAGACATTGGTGAGGATTTCAGCAGCAGGTGAGGTGAAGGAGGAGCAGAAATGGATAATATGACTCAGAATAAGAGATGTTTACAGAGAGACTGCAACTTGACAATCATTTCTGAACTTGCTTGTCAGTCAATCGCCATGAAATTCCGGAAACTGAATCCACTTTCCTGAGAACAGTGACTGATATCAAGCCCCATTTACCAAGCCACATTAAAACAATTTTTACTTCCCTGCATTTCTTAGTTAGTGCAGTCTGACAGTGTAAAGCTTTATACAATGTGTAGGTTCTTTTGGCTATAGCTGGCCTCTCTCGTGTTTCTTTTCCTACAGTTTACTTATGGTGCTTAAAGATGTTTTAATGAAAAACATGAATACTTCCTGCCCCTTACAAATTCTTCATGGCCTGAGAACGATAACGTAGATCCAATGTCTCACACACAGACACACTTTCTCTGGATACAAAGGACAAAGTTAATTCCCAGTTAAAGTAGAGGATCTGAGATCATTCAATTCTTAACACAGGTGGAGTTAGGGAAGGGATGCACTGATTTGAATATTTCTGGTGGTTTGACTATCCACCTTTGATATTCAAAGTGTATTTTTGAAGAATGCTCCCTTTAAACGGACAGGGCACATTCCATTGTCGAGGACTGGGTAGTTTAGCCAAGTCTTCTCACCACTTCTGTGGCTGTTTACATGAAGCTGTGGGACACGTTTCTGCCTCTCTGTCCCACTTTCCTCCTACAAGATGCACCTTTTGGTCATCTAAGCTTATAAATCCTTATGTGATTCAATGTCATAGTCTGCTTTACAATACTCCTGTCTTGGAACTCAATATAAATGCAAGTTGTTGTCATTGTTGCAGTACTGTGAGGGAATTTAAGAAGATAGCTCTGTTCCCAGACCTGAATTAGCTTTGCCGAGTGTTGTTTTTTTGTCTGGGATGTTTCTTTGTTAGAACAGTGGTTGCATCATTTCAGGGCTAATTTGGTTCAGGAATAGTTAACCATGTTTCCAAATGATCTACCTTTCCTTGTTTGAGCCCCTGCACCAGTCTGCACCAAACGGATAGAGACTAATAGTGACTCCAAACAGTCCAAAATATAACACGGCAAGCAGCTATTAGCAGAGATCCAATATCCCTTTTTGGCCGAATATGATGGGGAAACTGGCCTAAAGAACATAATGTCAGTGAGAATTCCTAAATATCCACTGCAACTTGTACTAAAAGCTTGGCCATTTAAAGGAAAACTTTATGTCCACTTCCTAAATAATCTCCTGTGACTCAGCAACATCACCTCACTGGGGCTGGGAGAGGAGTAGTGAAGAAGAGAGCCAGCACAATTGGGTGATCTAATTTCAGTTCCAGGCCGTCAGTCAAGCCTTATTCAGTGATCTACACTGCGGCTGATCTCAATGACAATGGAAACAGAGACACAGGATTCTGACTCACTGCTACTGCCAAAAGGCTTTCACAAAACAAATTTCTATGATTCTTCTTCTGCATATAATCTCTGTTCCACATTCAGACAATCCTCCTTGTTTGGCACCCTCAGAAAGACAGTTTTGGCTTTAAACTTCAAAGGAACACTGCTCTAGTTTCTCTGAGTGCTTTGAAGACTAACCATACAGTTGGAGCACTGACTTATAGCACTGAATCCTACTAATGTTTACCTGTCCATCTCAAATCAAAAGTTTGTCCTTGTTGCTGTCCAGCCCAGAACATTTTGGCCACATTAGATGTGTCATGAGCACAAAGCCAAATGACAGGGGGTCACAATGTGACTGTGATACCAAATTTCAAGCCTGAATAAGAACCTTGAAATCACTCTTGCATAGTTTTTGACAGGCAGGCCGATTTTTCAATCAGTCATGGGTCTGCAAACAAGCCTGGCAGGTCAGTTGCAGCCATGGAAGAGGATTACAGATGTTTGTGATGTCTGTTCTGCAAAGGAATCATTCAAAGTTAATTAGCATGAATCCGGCTGTCAGTGTGGGACCTCATCACCAGCCCTCCCAATCTTGCAAATACTACTCAAGGTGTTAAGCCACATTCCTGTATGAAAATGGGATCCATTAGAAAAGAGTCTCCTAACTGGGAAAAGCAGCAACCGATCTGACAAAATACATCCACATCAGAGGTTGGGAAGTTTAACAATCCAATTGATTGAAGGGGAAAAAGGGCAGATGGGAGGTTTTCAGACCAGACTTTCAATCAAAGCAAAATACCTGATGAACTCACCCAATCCAGGAGATATTTTATGAAAATTGTACCCTGTTGAGGTCTTGTCTTACAACACTGCATGTTGCACCAGAGACATCAGCATCGCCTGACCACTCTGTACACCACATCTGAGGCCAACTTTGTTCATACACAGGGGCAAACACAAACATAAACCCTGGTTATAAACGTCAGTACAACAAACTGAATAAACATAGGGTTTTGTATACTATGGGTCTGTCTACTTAGCGTACACAGGTCTGTGAAATTCCAGAACTACTGATTCCCCTCTTCCCCTCCTCCACTACCCAATTACCACCACACCCACTTCCCAAACACTCACCCCCAAAAAACTAGAGTTACGTGCAGTTTATCAGAGATTCAGACAAAGTAACTCTACCCTGGTTGTCTTTCATTTCTTGCAGAGCAAAGAATGACCAGTTTTTTCTATTGTAATTCCAGAATAATGGCCACCTTCTAAAATACTTGACAGAGCATTGAAAATGAGAAGAAGTGTAAGATAGGTGGCGAATTGCAACTTACATGAAGATTTGCAAGTGGGAGGAGATGTGGAAGTTAGGATTCTGATGTTCCACATCAAGGCCATTGATTTAGAACCAGTCCAGATTGAAGGTGTGAAAATCTCCTCATTGCCCAAGATGGCAAAAGCATAAGTTAGTCTTTCAGCAGGAGATAGGTGCTGGCAGGAATTGGTGTGGTGATGCAAAGGATAAGGGGTTGGAAGTTCAGCTTATAGCAAGGATGAAGAATTTTCAGATGTCTTTGGTCTTTACATTGTAGAGATGAAAGAACTTACAGATAACCCAGGACTGAATGTAGAACAAATTGTTTAACAACACAGGGGCAATGATGGGATCCAGAGATATTCCAGAGAGATCCACCTGGGGGCCATTACTATACCAGCGGAAGCTGACAATGATCTGCAAAGAAAAGCTGTCAACTGACAAAGGACTCCTGAGGAGATAGTGCAGGATTAGGAAGAGGGAACAATCACTAAAAATACTGACTATGACTGGATAGTGCAAGTCCTTGTGCTGGAACATTTGACTGCATGAGAAACTGCAGAGAGGACACTGAGAACAGGGAGGAATAACCTACCAGGGCCACAGAGGATGTCATCCATGATTCATGGTTCACAGCAGCTTGTCTTGATTTTAGCATTTTCTTTATTCATTCAGAGGATGTGGGCATTGCTGGAGAAACCAGCACTTATTGCACATCCCTAACTGCCCAGACAACAGGTAAGAGTCAACCACATTGCTGTGAGTCTGGAGTCACATGTAGGTCAAACCATGGAAGAATAGCAGATTTGCTTTGCTAAAGAGTTTCTCCACAACAAACAACATTTGACTCTTAACTCCAGAGTTGTATTTTAACTTAAATTCAAATTCCACCACAATGTGTTCGAACCTGAGACCCCAGAACAAGTGACACCGAGGAGAGATGGGGTGGAGGGCAGGTAGCAGGGATTGCACAGTGGCTCAGTGGTCAGCACTGCTGCTTCACAGCACCAGTTCAATTCCACCCTCGGACGAATCTGTCTGGAGTTTGCACATTCTCCCTGTATTTGCATCAGTTTCCTCTGGGTGCTCCAGTTTCCTCCCACAGTCCAAGGATGTGTAGATTAGGTGGATTTTCTATGTTACATTGCCCATTGTGTCCAGGGATGTGCGGGTTAGGTGTATGGGCCATGGGAAATGCAGGGTTATAGGGATAGGGTAGGGAGCGGGTCTGGGTGGGATGCTCTTCAGAGGGTCAGTGTGGGCTCAGTGGGCCAACTGGCCTGCTTCCATGCTGTACGGATTCTATGATTACCTGGGTTTCCAGATAAAATGTCTCGCAATAATACCACCACGCCATCACCTTCCCTCAACTGAAGTTAAGAAAAAGTGTTGGGGATGAGGCTGTTGCATGAGGTACAGATGTGAAATTATCTGCAATGGGAGAAAGAAAAAAATGAACTTGCACAACCACATAGGTAGAAAAAGGGAGGGGATCCCTATAGTCAAAATTTAATAAAACAGGTAAGAAATTAGCAAGCAGGACCTCAGAAGTAGTAACCCCCAGATTACTCTCCAATCCCATGTGTGAATGAGAATAGAAACAGAAGGATAGAGCTGATGAATGCCTAGTCAGAGAAATGGGTCAAGTGGGATTCCATTCTTGGGACAATGGGGTCAGTTCTGGGGGAGATGGGACCTGTACAGGCCAAACTGATTCTGGTTTCTTTCAGTACAATCTATGTTCATCCAGGGTGATTGGCTAGTGCCATTGAGGTTTAAGCTAACTTGACAGGAGTGTGGGAACCAGGAGCTTTTATGAGAGAGAGAGAGAGACAGGTATGAAGGTGCAAAAAACATTGGGGGAGGTGGCTAGCACTAGTGTAGGAAATAGCACAGTTGGTGGATTCCACATAAAGGGAAAAGCAATGATGTCTAAATTAGGGTTAAAGTGAACATACATGAATGCGCAGAGTGTGGTAAATAACACTGATAAGTTGCGGAGACAGATAGCCACATGGAAGTAAGATGTGTCAACAACAGAGGTTTAGTACAAAGGAAGACAGGACTGAATATTAAATACTGATGTTCAAAAAAGAAAGGATGAGTGCTAGCAGTACTGATTCAGGAGGACATTGCAGCACTGGAGATAGAGCATTGCCCAGGCAGTTCAATGACAAAATCTATTTGGCTAGGGCAAAAGAACAAGGAAGGTGCAATTACGTTATGCAGTATATTCCAAAGGCCACCTAATTGATAGGCCACCAACTGGAGCGAAGGCTGGAGCTGTACCAGGAGTCAGTGAGGATGGAATATTCCACAGTGAATGCTGTGTAATGTCTACAGTTACCACATTAAACACCAGAACCATAGTAACCAGTAAGGCTCCATTCTGGGCCAATCCTGGCTTGTGTCCAACCAAGACACCGATGACCTGTGCTTATGGAAAGGAGAATCCAGACATACTTTTCAAACTGGACTGTTATTCGACAACTGAAGTGTCTGGCAGATTTGCAAAATTATTTTCAATTAGTTGACCAAACCTGGGAGAATAATTCCTTGAATGAGGTGGTACCAGAAGAGATACTAAGAGCCATGGAATGGTTACCCAGTAAAATTAGCACTTTTTTGGAGAGGAGAAAATAGGACATTATCAGATAGAATAATCAAAGTGACCTCTGTATTACCACAATTTGTGCCATCAGAGGGTGTAGTGGTGGAAGATTTGCCCTGTGTGTGAGAGAACAAAATGCCAAACATTTCATTTCTCCACAAGAAAGTCCCTCTATATTTGAGTGAATGGGAATCAATGAATTGTTACAGCACAGAAGGAGGTAATTTGGCCCATCATGTCTGCACCGACGATTCAAATGTGTATATCACTTAGTGCCATTCTCCTGTCTTCTCAGAATGAGACAGGCAGATGGTGAAGAATGAGCACACAGACACACACACAGCCACACACCCACACACACACACACCCAACCACACCCACACACACACACACCCACATCCACACACACAAAGTGCTGAGGATGACAGGTTTGTTCTGAGATATGTGTGGAAGCTGTTCCCATAAGATGTCAATGTCAACTGTAAATGCACAGTTAATAAACCTGCTCAAAGTAAAACCAAAATACACAACCATTCAGTGAACACAAACAGTGATATTTTAGGGAATGACTGTCACATTTAGGGAGCATTGCAAGGATTAATTCATGCTCCAAATATCAGTTCACAATCATGGGAAGCCCCAGTTCACAAACTAAAGCTCATAGAGAGAGAACAAGACAAGATGCAGGAACTGGCTGGAAGCAACAGTAAGTCAGTTCTGAGGAAGGCTCACCCGACCCGAAACGTTAACTCTGTTTTCTCCTCCACAGACGCTGCCAGACCTGCTGAGCTTTTCCAGCAACTTTGTTTTTGTTCCTGATTTACAGTATCCGCAGTTCTTTTGGTTTTTATTTAGTGAGTCAGTTACTGTCTTGTCCTTCCATTTCCAGGCTGTGGATTTAAATCCATCCCAGACTAACTGGATCAGAGCATCTTTCCCTTTACTGACTATGAATATAGATTGGAATTAGTCAGTTGCTAAAGAATGAAGTGATATTGCAGGCAGCAGACCTCCATCTGCTTTCAGTTTCATCCAAAGTTCAGCATGCCAAAACTCACTTTCAATACATTTCTCACTAATAAATGAGTCAGAGCTACAGGTGAAAGTCCCATTACTCAGGAAAAACATCATAAATTTGGGACAAGATAGTCTCGGACTGCCAGGAATGAAACAGCATGTAACAGTGAAACACACTGACAGGAGGGGGAAGGAGGGGGTTGGTGGTGGGGGTGTCGGAGAGAGAGACAAGGAGAAGGGTTTATTTTTTAAAAAGGGTAGCACTAATAATAGTTTGTTTTGGTACAGCAGAACCACTCCCGCTCCTCTGAGACAATGAAGCAATCATTAGCCAGGCGACAGTAAGGCAGAGATAACAAGCTGTAGAGCTGGATGAACACAGCAGGCCAAGCAGCATCATAGCAGCAGGAAGGCTGACGTTTCGGGCCTAGACCCTTCATCAGAAAAAGTAAGGCAGTGTGACTCCACTGCGTTAGTTACACAGCGAAATGCAGCAAAATACTGGAATGAGCAGCCAGGAATACTGCTGGATAGCAGATGTATTGCAAGGCAAGCATTGACCACTGATTGCAAAGGAAACCCTTCCAACCACAGAGAGCCTGTAAACACGAGGGAAGGAAAGGGCAAGTTTACACTTCAATCGAACACTCTCACAGTCACATTGCAAACTGCTTCACTGCTTTTGTAAGCTTCAAAATGAAATGATTAATTATTGTAGGCAAACATGGCAGATGTGCCCTCACACAGCATGATCCCACAAACAACAACGTGACACTGACATAGAAACATAAAAAAAAGGTAGACTACATACCAGCCCCCCACACCCACTCAGACATTCAGCAGGATCGTGGTTGATCTTCCAATTCAAGAGTGCTTTCCTGTCCACTCCCATAGACTCCCAAAGAAACAAAAAAATCTGCCTAATTCAGCTTTAAATATATTAAACAATAGGACGTCCACAATCCTCTGTAGTTGAGAATTCTAAAAGAATCACATCCTTCTCAGAAAAGGAATTACAAATTTCATTTCTAACTGATCAACTCCTTATACTGAGACTGCGTCCCCATAGTCTCAGTTCCCCAATGCAGAGAAACGTTCTCTGTGTCTGACCCATCAGTTCCATTCAGATCCTGCAGGTTTTAATTAGATCACTTCTCATTCTTCTGAAACTGCAGAGACAGCATCGTTCCAAATTACACACCCTCTCACCTCAGGAATCCATCTACTCAATAATTACTTCAGAGGATTTGGTTTTGTAATTCCGGCTCAGAGGAATGTTCTTACTCTTTGTTACTTAAATCATGAAATAGAAAGAACATTTTGGTAGTTATTCATCATCGTTGGCCAGGAAAGCAGGAGATGTTCCTGTTCTTTGTCAGCCAAGAGACTGTGGGCATTTTTAGTACCAAGGTGGCAGTGGATTAGGACAATCCAGCTGGAGCTCGTCCGTTCTGCCCGTTCCTTTTCTTTCTTTATCTCCCTCTTTTCTTTCTCTCTCATGTTTTTTTGTTTCTCTTCTGTCTTTTTCCTCTTCTGTCAATGGCCAGAAGCAGAGCAGGGACGGCAGCCAGTGGCCCACAGCAGAGTTGGGAC
>NW_025967630.1:0-4672 GCF_021869965.1 Rhincodon typus | reverse complement strand
CCCAGAGCAGAGTGGGGACAGTGGCCAGTGGCCCAGAGCAAAGTGGGGACAGCGGCCAATGGCCCAGAGCAAAGATGGCTATTGGTAGGGAATAGACGGAGCCTGGTCAGACCAGGCAGAAGCCCTTATAGAAAGACTGTAATGTTTTTAAGCATTTTTTTCTTATTTTCCTAAGTTACACTTGTATATTTGTAATGTTGTGTAACTTTTTTTCTTTATTTTCTATTTTTTGCACCTCAGCACTTTGTACCTCAGATGGCGCCATGTGTTAGCAACATTGTACTCTTTTCACTGTACTGCTGTTCTTTTGTAACCTGAATACATGTGGCAATAAACCTAATTCTTATTCTAACAATTATTGAAAGTATATTAAGTTAACAATCAACTTGTATTATAGGCTGAAAAATATAGTGTCACATCATAACATGGATTTTTAAGAAAACCCTGTTGAAAGCATGCTTTTCTTTGAAAAATCTCTACACTGGAACTTTCAGTTTTAAACGTATTTCTTTAAGCAGGAGGTCATTCCATGTCTGTTCCAGTGAACTGTTTCAAATCCAAGTGGACTGTATTCTCTCCATCTCAAATCACGTGAGGGAGCTGGGCAGAGTGCACCTAGCCTTGGGCAATGCAATGCGTCCTTTCAAGGTGTAAAGCAATACTTCCTGTCTCAACCAACATCAAAGTGCAACTTATTCGAATTGAAAACATTTGAAAAGCTGATTGCTTCAGATATATAAAAAAAATATTATTCTAGCCCCAAATTCTGGACTAAGGTGACTCAGCAGTCTGAATTTAAATAATAACCTCTTGGCTTCAACAACAAGCAACGAAAGCAACATTCCCCAATAGTAAAACATGCAAGCTTGCTGGGGAATTCTTCCTACCAGTATTCTTTTGCTTATATGTAACTGACTTAATCTTGAAATCTGTAATATTTTTGTGAATAATTTCATCTCCTTATCCCTCAGGAACCTTCAGTGAAAACTGATAATGTACTAACCTTTAACCTGGTGAACAAAAGCTTGAATACTGGTCTACTTTAATTTGAATAATTACAAATTATAAAGAAGTGTGCATAAACTATATTAATGTGTAGTTCACTGATCGCATAATGCATGCGCCTAATGATTGTGACAATGACGTTTTCACTCAATAACAAAAGCAACAACTACAATATTGAATAACTAATTTATGGTTTAAATATGAAAGAAGAAAGAAGCTACCTCCATTTGTATAGCACCTTTCACAATCGCTGAGAATAAAGTCCTTTACAGCCAATGAAGTTGTTCTGAAGGGTAGTGATTGTTATAATGTAGGAAATTATTATTAGAAATCATCATAACTATTTCATATTCGGCACTCAGAAGGTTTTAAAACATTTTATGCTCTTTAAACGGCACAAGACACACAAGCCGCTAAATTCCTGTCCAACTGGGTCGTAGAAATTTCTAACCAACCCATTCACAGATGTGATTACACATAGCTGGAGGAGGTGAGATTGAACCCAGGGCTCCTGGCTCAAAGGTAGGGATGCTACCACTGCACCACATGAACCCCTCAAACTGGGTCACACACTGTCTTCCCTGTTGTACTCGTTTTCCCTGCCACACACTCCGTGTTATATTTAGTGATTTAACATCTCAAACTGGCTTTGTTCATACTGCCATTCTGGATCAGACATGGAGGGGAAAACATACCCTTGTATTCCTGTTGATGCAGTAACACTGTTCTACTCCCAAATCTTGACACTTGGGGGCTCAAGGTTGAGAAACTGTCAAAGACAGAAAACTCTGGCTGAAAAAGCTTAGATTTTCAGTTTTCATTCTCAGTGACAGAAGGACTTGAATTTATGTGGCACTTGTCACAGCTTCTGGACACCTTAAAGCATACAACAACAGAAGTACCTTTGAACTGCATTGCTGTTAAAACACTGAAAACACAACAGCCAACTAGCACAGGGTATTTCACAAAATGCACAGTGGTAACAGCCAGATAACCCATCTCTAGTGAAGGCCTAGTGCTCTTCCCCCAGTGAGTGGTGAAACTGTAGAATTCTCTGACACTGAAAGCCGTTGTGGCAAAACATTGAATATTTTCAAGAAGGAGATCAATGTAGTTCTTAGGGATAAAGGGATCAAAGGGTATGGGAAGAAAGTGGGAACAGGGTACTGAGTTGGATGATTAGCCATGATCATACTGAATGGCGGTGCAGGCTCGAAGGGCCGAATGGCCTACTCCTTCTATGTTGCTATGACGATTAAGGGGTAAATACTGGGCCAGAACATTGAGGATCACTCTGCTGTTTGTCTTTGTAGCAAATCTATAATGTCCACATGAGAAATCAGAGGGTGAAAGCTTCCTCAGCTTAATATCACATCAAAGAATGGTATTACCAAAGGTGTAGCAATCGTTTAGTACTCTGTTCTATATCACAGTGTCGAAATAAACTTATGCACTCAAGTTGTCTAATGGGAAACCTTCTGACCCAGAGTCAAGAGAGTTCCCAGTGGACCTGGCTGACCCTAAATATACCAGCTCTTGAGAAGTCACCATAATTTCCCATTAGAAACACTGAAGTCACATACAGCACAGGTTAAACATAAACTCCAATGTACATTATTCAGGCAACCCATCTTAGCCACAATTCTTATCTACATTTGGACTAATTTGACATTTTTCGTTTACCACATAGGCCACCCTCTGGTCTGAGGGATCACTGATCAATGTTGAATTAGAGATTGATCTTTTCAGTACAGGAATGATGAGCGCAATCTAGACTGAGACTGGAATTGAATTTGGGTCCCAAGTACTGAAAGGACCAAATACTAACCAGTTCCTGTTGTCCTGACCCTTGTGCACTGCTATTACCCAATATCTGAACAATCATTCCAGGTGCCAACACCTCAAAGTGCTCCTCCACCTCCAATGCAAGAACACATCTTGAGAGACCTGGCTGCACAATGATAGGCTGTTAATCAGACAGACAGTCACCCTGTGTATTAGGTTCAATCATTGTTAGCGTGAACAATGTTAGCTCAAATCGGCAAACCGGATAGAATCTCAAAAAGAAAAACTAGCCACTCTCTAAATAGCAACAAATAACTCCAAAACATCCAGCTGGAATTAGATTGTCTAATTTAGCTTCACTGCTTGCCGTGCCATGGATATAAAGCTTCATTTGGCAACAATTCAAAGTAGGGAGTTTTGGTGTCCTTGCCAACATTCCTCACTGAATCACCAGGAACTAGTCCTCTCATTGGTGAAGGGTGTATTGGGCAGTGGGCAGGGTGTTAATTATTTTTAAATCCTATTTATCATCTTCCGAAATGAGCTTTGAGCTAAATATTCATTCAGAACTTGAATCCATGCGGAATGCAAAACTTTAATTGGATTCTTGTGTGCGGTTAGCAAAGACTGTAAATAATGTTCCTGTAAGAAAGGATCCCCCTGCAGTGTGCAAGGAGAATGATAATAAAAAAAGGTTGGAGAAGCTCATGGTGCTGACAACGGAAAATAAAACTGGAGTGGTAGAGACTAAAGAAGTTCAGTGGCGTTGACTTGTCCAAACACCACTAGAACACTTGATTAAGAGAGAAATCTCTTAATCCAGACATCTCAAGACCAGAAGAAGAAAATAAACAGTAAACTGGAAGCTTTTTTTAAAAACTTGGTGATGACACTGGGCTATATTTCCACTATATACATTCCAGCACTGAAAGAGAAACAGACTAAACCTTCCACCGAGAGCTGTCAATTGCATGGCCCTGGATTTAAAAGGCTGATCTCACCTAAATACAGCTCCAGGAAACAGTCTGAAGTAATTCTTTGCTCCTGTTTCCTTCTCCAGCTAGATAACGGCTAACCTCCACACTGAGTTTCATGGAGTACACTATGTCGGCGATCGCTCCCTGTAGCCAAAGTGAGACAAATCTTTCAGCTTCATTTAACACCTCGTAATCTTCAGTCTGGGTGTGAGCTCTAACCCACATTTTGAACAGTGAACGACAGAAACTGACTGCCTCTCTATCTCTGCTTCTCTCCCTCTCTCTCTCTCAGATCCTTGCAGATTAACTCTGTCTGTATATCCAGTGATACTTTTAGGACCTGTAACCCAATTCTAGAGTAACTATCCTACGCTCAAAATCCACCTTCATGAATCACATGAGCCTTGTATCCAGGTAGAAATGCTAATAAGCTGTTATCTAGAACCCACAACTCCATTCTATCTTGGAATTAAGTAGTCAGTTTAAAGTATAACCATTGACAAAACTTGACATTCCAGCACCTCCTGGGTCTTGGAAACTTACAATGCCGCACAGGTCACTGTTTTCATGTGCATTTTATCCAAGTAAAACAAACTGGTCTCCCTTATAATCTTTAGCAACCAAGCTACCCAAACTTGTTATCAGTTCTGAGGAAGGGTCACCAGACCCGAAACGTTAACTCCGTTTTCTCCTTCACAGACCTGCTGAGCTTTTCCAGCAATGTTGTTTTTGTTCTTGTTATCAAGCAGAATCCCTAACAGGGCCCCCTTCATTCCTCTATTTTGCCCTAAATTAAGACACAGTCTCAAAATGTTTCAACTGTATTGAACCACTATCCAAAGGTATACTCTCTTCCTGCCAGAACTAACCACAACTAAAACAACAATAATGTTTGCTGCTCAGAG
>NW_025967629.1:0-25000 GCF_021869965.1 Rhincodon typus | reverse complement strand
TTATCAGTTTCCATTTCTAGATAACACCCAGCTCAACTACACTACAATGCTTTCTCTATACTATCACAAAGACAGACCATTCCTACTCCTATAATATTGACCAAATACACTCCTAAATAAGCTCATCTGTTGTTGAAACTCTTGTTTCAAGCTTTTGTTACCTCTAGGCTTTACTATTCCAATGTACTCTTGGATGGCCACTTATTTTCAATCCTTTGTAAACTTGTGGTTGCTTCAAAACTCAGCTGCCTGTGTTCTTACTCATTATTGCTTTGCTTGCTAATCCGAAGTGGCCCTTAGTTAAATAACATCTCAATTTTAAAATTCACATCATCTTCAACCACCCATGGCCTCAACCCTTTCTCATCGCTGAAACCTTCAAACCTCATATCTGCATTCCTCCACTGCAAGCTTCTTGAGTATCCCCAATTTTAATATGTTCAGTATTAGCACCCGTGCTTTCAGAAGCTCTGGAATTCTCACCCAAGCCATACCTTTTCTCTACTTTTTCCTTGTTTATCATTTCCCTGAAAACCTATATTTTGGACTAAGCTTTTGCTCTAACCTGCCTCAATATTTCCTTATGTGACTCAGTGCAAGATTTTGCTTGATTTAATAGGACTCCTGTGAAGTGCCTTTGGACATTTCACTATGTTAAAGACAATATATTAACTTGTTGTAAAGCTGGTATCAAATCCCACACGACCTATTATTGAGAATCAAACAGCACCATCCACCCACCTCCCACCCCCTCAATTCAATGCATTTTGGTTTTCTGAAAGGGACACATAATACATCTCCTGGCAAAGATCTTATCGACAAGACATGCCAAGCTGGGAGCAGGTTCTTTTCATACCTGACAAGATCCATAAGAAAAGACACTGGGGGGAGGGGAGGTAAACTAAATAAGGTACACAGACCTGTACTGGAGGCAGACTGGCATTTGATCCATTTTTGTAGATCTCATTCATGGTTCTTTGCAGATTCACTGCCTGCTGTGTAACATGTTTCAGGAATTCAGAGCTCCCTTTTGTCTTCTGATGAGTTTCTCCAAGCTGAGTTAGAAACAAAGTGTCAGAAAAATACAGGTTCAATACTGCCATATTTCCATACAGTTGTCTTCTCAGTAGTTAATATCCTGGAATTTTGCTCAAAGCAGTAATATTTATCCAGTTCTTCCTCTCAGGAGTGTAAATGGTGGAGGAGAATACTTGTGGTCAGTGGAAGGAGCATTCTGACAGGTGATTCAATTACTTAATACTGGGAACAAAGCTTTTAAAATCAACAGGCTACTAATAGTTGGCCTTTAACTTAAAGAGATGCCCATTGTTCCAATATCATAAAAATTTCATTTGGTCTTTGCACTGGCAACAGTACAATGTGGAATCTTCAATCCACTCACCCCACATCAAAATCTTATATTGTCCATTCTGCCCAACTGGTCCATGCCAATATTTATGCTGTACAGGAGTCTTCTTCCATTCCTCTGAATCTAACCCTATCAGTAAACCCTTTTAGTATGCTCTTTGGTGAGAGAAGCAATTACCACAGTAGCAACTTACCTTGCTGTACCATTGTATGAAATACCCCATTATGCTAACAATAAAACTGGTTGGAAGGGTAATCGTTATGTGGACCAGGAATTAACTATTCTTTACGTATAACCTTTTACTGACTGTATTGCAGATTGTCACATAAACCACTGGGGTAAGCAAATGAAGGGCACCTTCCTCTGCCAAAGATGAAGTTGAGGGAGGGGAAAATTATTCACGTAACTTTGTACACAGTTACAAGAAACAGAGTAGCTGGATCAACTGATTTCTTTGTTACAGAGATAAGAATTGCTCTAGATTAAATCAGTAGAGATCTTTATTCACCAGGGAAAGCATTGTTTGCTGTGGAACTACATGGACTTGCTACATACTCAGCACATTTCACATATACCTTAATAGAGCCTAATCTCTACCACAGCAGTAGACAACAGATTTAGAATAACTACCTGAGTCCTGTAGATGTTGTAGGCTTCCTTCTCATGTTGCACAGCATTTCGGAACTCTGCCTTGCTAGCATAAACTTGTGCCACAAGATGAAAGCTGTATAGTTAAAACAAAAGTTGTTGAGCTCATGATGTCCTTCATACGGGTCCTTAAATTGAGATCTATTTTTCATATGAGACATTAGTGACTTTCTGCAATGTGGAATTCTCCTGTAACATACATTTTAGTGGCTCCTGCAAACCATTCCGGATTGACGTGGAAAGAGTTAGTTGTGATTAATTCATAAAAGGCCATGTATTGTAATGAAATATATCTTTAAATGCCAAATCAGGCATTTTTTTTTGATATGACTGAACTTCAAACATAATCAGAAACATTGCCGAGTAACAGACTAATGCACTAGCCAGGCAAAAAATAATAATATAATTACATTTTTAAGCATGGTTCATAAAATTTACACTTCAAGCAGAGAGATGTTAATGGAACATTGTCATTTAGGCTACCTTTGTGTCAGTTCACAAGCTTTGGTGATTAAATCTTAAGGCCAAGTTTGACTTGTTTGAATTTTGTGTGCTTGGACATATGCAAAAAGTTGTCCTGAGTACTACTTCTCTTGATTGGTAAGTCCTAGGAGTGAGCCCTGTTGGAATTTCAACTTTATTTATAGCTTGTGAGCTCCCTGGTATGCACTAAAGTTGCTTACAATTACATAAATCATGTACATGGATGCTTTAGGGTGTCAGCATCAAGCATTTACAGGTTAGGAGTAGTTTAGATGGAGGTTTTTGGTTCCTGCTGACCTTTCACACAAATATACATACATTCAATTTAAAACCTGAAGCCAATCAACTCCCTGAGCCCACTGTGCCAGTTAATAAGATCATGGCTAATCAGATTATGACCTAAATTTCACTTTCTTGTGTACTGTCTGTTAGTATTTTTCTAAGCTGCAATTACGGCAGTGGCTATGATTCAAACACTACCTTATCGTCAGCAAAACTTTTGTGGGCTGGGGGAGGGATGGGGTTGGGATCATGAAAGGTGCTATATAAATGTAAGTCATCTACAAAGTTTATGTATTCAATATTTATATGGAACTTCAAATAACATGCTGTTGTAGCAGTATGACAATTTTAGAATGACCTTTTAACTGTGAGGGGCATTGACAATTAGGAGTTTTGCTCTGCAACCTGATGCCAACTGGGTTGAACAGTCAAATGAATTTATTCAGGGGCCTTGCAGCTAGTAGACAAGAACCTCTTACTCCCATCAGTCTAGCCAGGATTTGAACTCAAGTCCTCAAGAAACAAAGCTTCACGTGAAACATTTAGTTTCCAATAGAAACTACCAGCTTTGAAATGAATGAAAAAAAAGTTCTGAGCTGGCATGGGATCTGCAAGATTATTACATAATTTGTATCCCGTTAAGTTTTAAATTAATTCTGAGCTAAGTTTATCAGACACAGGAGGAATCCTGTGCTATACCTTAGAGCAGTCTCCAAAGCCTGGGCCCCGTAATACTTGAGCTTTAATTCCAGAGCTTTCTGCAAAAATCGTATTGCAAGGTCACAATCCAGTGCAGCATGGAGCATGAGGCCGATGTTGCTCTGTCGGAGGTTGTTGGGTAAAGATGGAGGGAAGAAAATAAAGTTAATTTCACAGTGAGAGTCACTTCAAGTACTGTCCACCACACATTGCTGTTTCAGGGAGTGAAGCTTCTACAATGACAGACTGGACCCCACTAAACCCTCAACCCTCCCCATCAGACACCAAAATGATGACTCTGTTACACTTCACTGAAGCATCAGTGTACAAATTTGTCTACAGTAAAGGTGATACTTAAATGCAAGTCTCAATGATTTCCAGTTTGATAAAATAATCAATTCAAGTGACTACCATCTTTGATGATTTTTAACTTGGACCCACCCATAACCCACACGAAAACAACCCAAGGACAACCGTTTTTCAATTCATTCCACTCTAAGCCGTCATGTACGTACTTACATCAAGAACAGCTATTTCCGGGTGATCTTCGCCAGTGACAGTGAGCATCAAGTAGAGAGCGCGATACAGCAGTCTCAGGGCTATTGAAACCTGGTTGTTTGCAAAGCAGTAGAGACCTAGGCGGGCCTGTGAATTAAAAACAATAGACAACAATAATGAGCATTACTTTACAGTTTCATCTTAATTAACATCTGAAGCTACACTGGAGGTGAGGTTGGAGTGAGGATATTGCGCAAGTCTTAATGATAGAGTGTAAAATAATGAACTTTGGCAGCATGCAAAATAATGGAATTATTGAAGCCAAAAATATTAATTTCTCTATTTTACAGTTATTTGCATTGTAATCACTTTTTGACCGACTGACAATTCTTGCCTCTAAGTAAGAGTTCCTACATTGGCTGAACTCACAAACAACATCGTACATCTAGATACTGATATTGTCAATAGGATGTTAGTGTTCGAATGAATATCTTATCTGCAGGTTCCTAGGGCATTTTCTAGCAAGATCACATGAACACATCCCTGAGAACATTGACAATATTTGTATAGACTCATCATTGGTGAATTTGCTGGTAATCTAGACGCATAAATCTATCTTTTGCAGAAGGTAATGGAACCATAATACATTCCCATTCCCAGCCACTTTACCAGAGGAAGATGATTATAGATAGCCATTAACTTTGTACCTTCCCCAGAAATAAATGATTTTCTAACTGCTGGTTGTTATTCTGCTGTAAATGGGAGTTTCACCCTGTGGAATCCCCACCTTAGCGAAGGGATGCCCTATAATCTGATTAATTGAGGCAGAGAAATAATTACAAAAAATTAAAATAAGCTGGTGCTGAAGACAAACCAAATGGCTGGAATAACATGATAGGTATAAGAGTCGCATGCCAATTGTTTAACCAAAGTAATAAGTAATCCAAAACTGTACAAACTAATTAAGGTAGAGAGATCATAAGTTATCAAAGTGATGGTGTCAAAACAAGCCAGTAATTAAGATTTTACAAATACAGAACAGTATGGTGGGGTTACGTGTAACGTAACATGAATCCAAGATCACAATTGAAGCCATCTTTATGGGTACAGACACTTTACTCACACTGTCAGACACTTTCGATCACCTGCAGACTTATTATTCAGCCAGTCGACACTCCACTCACACCATCTGTATGATCTTTTGATCTGTCTGCCTATAAAATTCTGTGCCTATGTGTATCTCTTCACTTCACCTGACAAAGGAGCAGTGCTAAGAAAGCTTGTGATTTCAAATAAACCTATTGGACTATAATCTGATGTTGTGTGACTTCTGACCTTGTCTACCCCAGTCCGATCTCCACAACTGTCAAAGTCAACTCAAGGAGTGGCAGTTTACCAAGGACACCTGAATATATAAGCATTCTCCAGCACAGGTTGAAAAAGAGAGAGAAAATTGATGGAAAAAATGGGGGAGGGAAACACAAGTTACTCACATATTCATGGATGGTATTGGGATGATCAAAGCCAAGAATCCGCTCACTGACTATTACAGCTTTCTGCTGGTTGCTTATAGCCTGTGTAGAAACAGATTTTTAAAAAACCCATCAGCATGGACAGTGCACAGCATTTGGGGAAAATCATCAGAACATACTGGCTTACAAACACTAACTCATCCCCCTGAAATTGGACTGTATAGAGGTAGCTAATTCTAGACAAACACTATGCATGTGACTTCTATAACTGCATGTCGCAGGACTAGATTTGTACTGACTGCTGCAGGAACCTGTCCTACACAATTATACACACTACATTCTTCACTGTCTCCCAATTTTAGATCCTAACTTAGTAAAAACTCTTCTTCCTTTGAATACTAATGATGAGAGGCTAGTGAAAAATATATCAATGACAGGCAAACAATATAGCAGCAAAAGGGCTCCAATTTGTTTATTTCCCCATAAGTGACTTGAAATGTGTAATGTCCAGACTTAGGATGGTCAGGTGTACAGTGGAAAAGTGTTATATTGCAGATTGAGCACGACTTGCAGGAATGAGGCAGTAGATAGAGATTATAACTTAAGACTCCTTGTGAATTTCACGTTCAGATTCCCTTGCTGTTAAAAGCTATCCGTGGACCTGGTGAAATTGGAATCTGAAAATATCCTAATATCATATCCTAATGGTGTGCAATGATGTTTTCCAGCTCTCACAGACACATTTATCAAGCTCCCCAAAACTGGAATTATTGCTCACCTCAGGGATGTTATCCATGATATAACTGACCCGTGCCAGAAGACTTAAACAACCACAGATGTCAGGGTGCAAGGCTCCATACACATTGTTGAATAGGTTTAAAGATTCAGTGAGCAACTCAAGGCCTTCCTTAATGTTTCCTAGGAACATAACATTAACAGTCAAAGCTATACATGAAGGAAGATTTGATGCAGGGGAATAAAAATTCACTTCTTTTTCTGCTCATCATCAATTTTGGACATTAATGATTCCTTGGGCAAAGACTACCAAGTATCCAAGAACTAAAGTTCATCCAAAATAGGTGTCTTTATAAAAAAAGTTGATAAGGAAATTAGGTGATGGGTCACATTCATCTTGTACAACCCCCAGGCACATACTTGACACAAAGCTGTAATTTATTGTGACTTACAAAGTTCAAATGTGAGCGTATATCCATAAATCCCTCCAGGCAGGCTCCTAGTTTCTCCTGATTGCACAGGAGGAGGAGGAGCATTGCAAAAGTCAAACGGTAATAACAAAGACGAGAGGGGAAGATGTAAGTGTGATCTCTTTCAATTGGACGAGAAGTTTGAACTGGAGAAAGCTATCGGGCTTTTGAAACCAGTGCCTTTTTTACTGACATCAATCCAATCTATTCACCTTGTCACCATATTCCCTATACAACGGTGAGCCTGTCATCATCAAATTATACATTACTTTTTCCCTCTAATCCTCTGGTATTTTCTTTTCCTTTGAGTATCTTTTCTACTCGTTTTGCCTTCCTTTCAAAATCCATGTTGTAGTCACTGACTTTTAAGAATAGTGCTCTATTCACGTACAATCAGCACTAGACAGGTGTCCGAGTTGGCCTGTGAAACTGGGTTATAATTCATGGTGACATATTGGGAAAGCTGCATTCTCAGGGCTCATCACAAATTAGATGTAGGGCAAGGCTCCCTCTCTTTTAAACATATGCCTAAAATCTCAGCTGCAGAGTCTTCCCACCTGTTCATTGAATAAAAATGGAACGTCACTATACTGAGCAATTTAGGGCCTGAATGCACGTTCCCTGAGATTTAGTTCCCCTTATCAAATTTTATATGAAAGAAATGCCAAGTACTTGTTTTTTGAGCTCATTGGTGTCACTCTTATCAATGTTTTAGCCGAACACAGCCACCATCTCTTTAGCATAAGATACCTTTCTGAATTGTTGTTTGTGCATTCTTATAAACTTGATTAGCATCTGTTGCCTTCACAATGATATGCTTGATCACAGGGAAGGAGTTGAGAATGTCGTCCTCAGTGAAGGTGGGCTTGTGACGACTGTCAAAGTTATATTCTCGCAGAAGAATCTGAGAGAAAGATTCAAGTTATAATGAACATTGTGCAACAAATCTGGTTCCTCAGATAACTCACCACCTGTATTCTGCCTCTTCCACGTGATCATTTATTTATGTTAAGTAATTAATTTCAACTAAGTGAGTTGACATAAATGCTCTTGGGGGGAGGGCGGCAGTGGGAAGAAATTAAATATTGTTTCTGATCACGGTCTAAAGATTTTTACTGGAAAACACATGTTTGTGAATTTCAAGGACAGGATCAGAATTAACGTGACCTATCAAAGCCATGTTCATCCTCACTGTCAAGATACAGAAGAACAACAGAATTGAATGAGGTATCACAAAGTGACTGGTAATGTGATATGAAACTGTAAGAGGAATGTGTCTTCAGTGGAGGAAACCTTGCAGAAAAACTAAAAATTGCAACTGCAGCAGAGTTTTTGAAGAGCCTGCCTGCAGTGTCCACCTTAGAAAACTGATGGAATTGGAGGAATTTGTTCCACCCTAAGGCCCGCAAGTAATTTTTTAAAAAATGAAACCCACCTTCCTATGGGCATTCCCTTGCTAGACCACACTCAAGTCTGGAAAAAAAGTGTGGAGCCTGCATAGAATTAGCCCAGTTAGACAGCATATTCCTCTTTGCCTGTTTGACTGAAAGTCATCCTAACAGCTGTAATTATTTTTTGCATCTGGAAGATGTGTATAATGGTGACTAGTTTCTATTCCACTGACTCTAAGAGGGATGAGATTTCACAGGAGCCAGCAGCTCTTGAATGCTAGAATAAGTAATTTAAACTGTATGCCAAGACCTAAATGTCAGCATGTCATTCATGCAATGGGAATGTGACAGCTAGACAACATTCATTTTTACCAAAATTCACACAAATGTATTTTTAATTTAAATAGTTGGTAGGGATCAGAAGTAGCCATTTAGTTTTTTTGCCCTGTTCTCAAGTCAGAAGCACTGAGGCCAATTGTCTCGTCCATCTCTACCCTGACTAACATTTGTTAACTTTTGAAATGATGACCTTTACGCTCAGTTTGAGATCTTCCCAATCTCTCCTCAAACAGCAGACAGCTTCCTGACTCATGTGGTGCTAACTGTCTGTTTTTTGCAGTCTCTGAAATCACTCATTTAGAATCAATTGTGTAAAATTCCATGAACAATATCTGAGAGGCAAGAAATATTTAACTGAAAACAGAGCTTAATTACTTACTGAGTAAGTGCTGGGACGAATAGAGAATACTAAAAGGCCTGGATAGAGTCATAGAATCCCTATAGCATGGAAGCAGGCCATTTGGCCATCATGTCCACACTGATCCTCCAAAAAGCATCCCACTCAGACCCACCCCAGACCTGTAACCCATGACTTCCCATGACTAATCCACCTAACCTGCACACCCTGGACATCATTGGTAATTTAGCAAGGCCAACTTACCTAACCTGCACATCTTTCGACTATGGGAGGAAACTGGAGTACCCAGATGAAACCCACACAGGGAGAATGTGCAAACTCCACACTCATAGTGACTTGAGGGTGGAATTGAACCCAGGTCCCTGGCGCTGTGAGGCAGCAATGCTAGCCACTGAACAACCATGCTGCCCTGAATAGAGATGAAGAAAGTGTTTCTAATAATAAGAGAGACTCAGCGTGTAGAAACAACCCTTTAGAACTGAGATGAGGAAACATTTTTTTCAGCTAGAGGGTGGTTAATCTATGGAACTCATTGCCACAGAGTCCTGTGGATGCCAAGTCTCCGTGTAAGATAGAGATAAACAAGTTTCTTGATTAGTAAGGGTCAAGAGTTATGGGGTGAAGGCAAGAGATTGGGGATGAGTAGCATATCAGCCATGATTGAATGGTGGAGCCGATTTGCTGGGGTGAATGACGTGATTCTGCTCTTATCTCTTACAGTCTTATTCCATTAAGTGAAGCACAGGTGTGTGTCATTTACAGTCAGTGAAACTTTGATCATACTCCTGTGAAGTCCTTTGGAGTAGTTTGGTATGTTAAAGACACTATGTAAGTAAAAGTCTTTTCTAAAAAAAATCAGAGCTGGGACTCTTGCATACCATTGCCTTCTAATCAAATCCAGGCATATGACAAATTTTGAGATTCCGAAAATATTTCTAGCTGCAACTAAGAAATTTTAGATCATGTAAGCAGGCTTTAATTGTACATAAGTAAACTGGAATCCAACTAACTAAATATCTCCATGTGAGTACACCTTATTTGTTTTCTCGCCTCATATTGCTCTCCCTTTATGTCTCCCATGAGGAGTGTAACTTGTATTCATTAAGCATAAGGAGGCTTAATCCATGTGCTGTATGCAGAGGAAGAGGAGATTACAATGCTTTCACAAGCAGCAACAGCAGATGGCTGTCATGCCAGGGGGGCATTCTCAGTGCATAAGCCCAGACAGCAGAGTTGAAAGAAAATGACAGATGAGTGTTCCTACAGTCTTATTCTCAATCAGTATCTGTGTAAGGACACAGACACAAAACACAATGTGCAATGAACAGAAGTGGGAACAGGCTAATTCTTTTCCTCCCTAATCTCTTCATTTAGCATTGCCATGAATTCCAATGATAGGATCAGCCATGACTCTAATGGAAGCAATCTCACCCCTGAGTAGAAGGTTGTACATTGAATATAAGAACACAGGCCAACACTCCAGTGTAGTACTGAGGGATTGCTCCTTTGTTGAAGTGCTGTTCTTTTTGAAATTAATAGTAAATCAAAGATTTATCTCACATAAAAGATGCTAAGACACTGTTTCAAAGAAGAGCAGGAGCATGATTACTGACATTATAGTCAATATTGATCCCTCAAATCAACATCACTAAAATACATGATCACAGTGCTGTTAGACATTAATGTGTTCAAAAGGGCTGCTACAGTTTCTATATCATAACAGTGACTACATTTCAAAATATTTTATTGGCTGTTAAACGATTTGGGCTGTCCTGAGGTCATTAGCTGCTATATAAATGCAGGAATTTATTTATTCGGCTAAAACGACACAAATCAGACACCAAACCTAAGACTTCTCTGACTTTCCCTGGCTCAATCCTGTAACAGCATGGTGCATTTAAGCCAATCAGAATTTAGTCCTCAAAGTATTATCCATTTCTATCTTTTCTCATGTTTTGCTCAGCAACCTCATCAATATTTACTGAAATAGTGTGTGATGAACTTATAGCACAATATTGAGTGTTTCATACAAATGGAGAAGACATATACAATGACAGGTCACATAAATGCTTCACACTTATAGTAGCAGGATTGGCAGTACCTGAATTCCAGCTTTTATGCAGAACTCACGCAGCAGGGATACCTTCTGCAAACCAAACCGTTCCACCACCTGATCAATCCCGTCACTGGAACATAACAATCACATAAACATCAGCTAATAGTAAGGAAGTGAACCTGGAGGGTTCTGTCAACAAGTCTATTTTGTGGTACTTTAGCAAATGCCTTTTTGATTTCCATTTATACCACAATCACTTCACCCTATCTTCATCTCTTTTAACTCATCATAAAACTCAATCAAATTACTAAAATAAAATTTGCCTTTAACCAATGTGTTGATTTTCCTTAATTAATCTGCACTTGTCCAAGTGATTTTAATTTTTTCTATGATTATCATTTCTAAAAGCTAGGGCTCTTGTGGCACAGTGGAATTGATCCACCCACAGTGGTACCGCAGAGCAAGGAGACACAGGTTCAAGTCACACCTGCTCCAGGGGAGTGTCAGAGCCTCTCTGAACAAATTGATTAAAATAATTTCATCTTTAAAAGTTTTCCTGCCAACAAGGTTAAATTGACTGGCCTGTAGTTGCTGAGATTATCCTTACATATGGGGAAACACATATCTGAGGAGGGCTAGAGGCTTATGAACAGTACCTCTTCAACCTCCACCCTTATTTCTCTAAGCATCCTTAGGTGCATCCCAATTGTTTCTTGTGACTCCCAACTTTAAATACATCCATCCATCTAAATATTTCTTGTTCATCAATGTTAGCCCACCAAGTATCTCAACTACTTCTCTGTCACTAAAACTTTGGCAGCATCTTCCTTCATGGTAATGACCAATGCAAAGTACTCAATTCAGCCATGTTCCCTCTCTCCATTTTGATCACCACCCTCTTCTGACTCACTTTCTTTAATAATTTATATAATTTTCAGAGACTCTTTGGATTCCCTACTATGTTAGCTGACAATCTTTTTTCTTATCTTCTCTTTGCCTCTAGTAATATGTTTTCACATCAAACCAATCTGACATCTGTGCTGTGCTCCCTTTTTCTGTTTGTATTAGGCTTTTGATTTCTTTCATCATCCAGAGAGCTTTGGCTTTGTCACCTTTGCTTATCCATCAGGGGAATGTAACCAGTTGTCCCCAAACTCTCTCTTTCTTTTAAAAAAGGCAGACCATTGTTCTGTTAACAGCTTGTCAATCTTCAATTCCAATTTACCTGCGATATATCTGTTCTCATCCCAATGAGATTACTTCTCCCCAAATTTAGTGCTTTTCCCTTGATCTGTCTTTTCCCAAGATATGATACTATGATCACTGTTCCCTCAATTCCCCAGTAGATACTTGTTCCACCTAAATCCCCAGTACCAGACCTAGCAATGTCTCCTCTCTCACTGGGCTCAAGAATATTTGCCACAATGAATGGAAGTACTCCAGGACCCCTCATCCTCGGAAATCACGTTCAAGTGTCCTACAGGTAAAAGAGATGTTTGTATTACTGATCTACCTCAAACCAAAGGAATATTTATCCACCCACTCTGAAGTTAAGAACCAGCACATCTTCAAAACCAGGGAATAGCAAGATGCTCATGATCATATAGCTTGGCTCTCATTCTTCAGAAAACCTTCAGGATACATGTTGCCCTACATTCTCTGCCTGTGGCCCCCAGAGTGACCAAGTAGACTTCCCTGATGCGAAGCAAAAGCAATTGCACTCCACATATTAAAGTATCATATGAGACAAGGTTATAAATAAGTTACAGCAGGAATTTCTTCACCGCTAACAATGGATGGTGCAGAAAGGGACTGAGAAATAAATGTTCAAATATGCTAAACACCAGTGCAGTTACCTACCAAGCCAAGGCATAGCCAAAGCTTTCATTAGCTTCATTGTTAATCTGTTTCCACAGCTCAGTAGGAGTCAGATTAGCCCATGCTGTGTCATTTCCAGGAATCCGCATCTTTCGCTTATTCTTTTTCCTGCGTGACACAAGTTCATCTGGAAGCAGGTGTGCAACAGGATTAGGGTAGGAGCTCAGAAAGCAGTTCAGAAAGTGACTGATGGCAGATGAGCATGCTGATATCTCCACAACCTGGGAGAAAAAATAAAAATAAGAATAAAAAATAGAAATATGAACTGCATAAAAATAAATCAGAGCTGAAGACCCCTTGAAAGTTACAAAGCAAGATGTATCCCTTTATATAACTACATCTTAACATTGTATTCTTTCTTAACATCCTTTCTTCTTTTCAAATAAGCTCCTCAAAGTGATCACACCAATGAGTAATATGGCTGGGATTAAGCCCATTGGTCCATAAAAGCTAGTGTGCATTAGTGAGAGGAGGAAAAACATGACACAAACTGTACAAAACTTTGAGCTATAAGTCACACAATCCTACCAGCTTCCAGAAACCAGTCAAATAAAGCACCTCACACTTTTATATTGTTGCCTTCCTTTCTATGGCTATCCCTACTTTCTTTTCAATTCCTTGGGTCACCAACCAGACTTACATGAGGAGGTGAAGGGATGCCTAACCTGCCAGGTTGAATTGTTGAGAGATTGACTACACCAGGAGGTGACTGTCCCTTTGGTGAAGTGTTGCCCCAATGTGATATGGCTGAAACTTCGAATCCAGTGGTCTCAATCCGTGGCACACCATTCTGGGTTACTGCATTGATCTTTCAATAATGGTATTGATGCTTCTCAAGAGCATTTTAGTGAAATGTTATTTTTCTGATTCACAAATATCTATTCCATCTGCCTCCCACCACCAGTTCTAGAACCAACATTTTTAAAGCATCTGTTGATAGAGGACCCTGATAGCAGACATTGAAAACATGATTTACATTTGAATGTCAGCCACATTCTGTAGAGGCAGGGCTATTGTAAGGGGGAATCCCAAAAGAACAGATTTTATTATGTATGTCCCACAAAAGTTAGCCATAAGAGTTTCTTTGAATTGTTTTCAGTGCAGTTCCCATCACAAGCAGGACAAGAAATAGTAAAGCGGGGATGAGGGGAGATATCTGTTGTCCGACGGTGCAGTGGCTTGCAGACAGATGACCTAGGTTGGGAGGTTCACTGGCTAGTTTGTAAACCCAAAGGGAATCCTATGAGTTCAGGAGCAGTGTTGTAAAGGCACTCATTTCCCGGATTTACCCATCTCACCTTCTTCCAGCTATCAAGTTTCCCCAAAGCTTGGGACACTTAGTCGCCTGAGGTTAGGGATAGAATGACTCAAAATGAAGGCAGACAGCCCCATTAAAAATTTTAAGTGACTAACTCATGTCCTGTGAATGGATTCGCTGCTCGCACTACCTGCCCAGCCTCCACCACCTTCACACCCCCACCACCCGCTTACCCCCAACCCAATCCAATCTGTTATAACTAGAAATGGGCAGGATAACTTTCTGACTAACCTTGACATAAGCAAAAACACACTAGCTTCTGGGAGCTACAAATCAGCTCAATAATTTACTGCAAATATTTTCCCAGTGCAACAGAGGAAATATAGGACTGAAATCTAAGCCCCACATTTCACCTGAGCACAGATGTAATTACACAGCCAACGAAATATTAGCCAGCAACATGCAGAGTCAGGAAATAGGTTGAGAGAAGAACCTGGCTATCTCCTCAAAAGCAGCCAAATGCATGATACTCTCTTACATTTGTTTTAGTTGCCTTGAATTTTCCTGTTTCCTCTCTGAAGATGATGCCACATGTTCAGAAAACAGTTCAAGTTTTGTGAAGGCCACTAAGCAGTGCCTGATTCTTTCCCCACACATGCAGTATTTATTAATGGATAGCAACAAGGAGGAATGATGATGGCTACTTTCCCTCTCACTAATTCAACAGACACCAAAGCCAATTTTAACACTGCTGCTGAACTGACTGACTGAGACCAGCTAACACCGCACAGAAGATGAATTGAGCCATGGGCTTTCCTGTTCTTTTGGGAAGCATATGAAGAATGTGTTACACTCACTCTCCCTCCAAGCCATAGCAAATTGCCGTATTCTATAAATAATAAGATTACCTGCAGGTAGAGGACTATAATGTGCTTTGCTGCCCGAGTGATGATTTCGCTGATTAACAGTCTCTGTAAGAAATACAAACATTTAATCTTAGATGGTGACCAGCTATTGAAGGTCCAGAATTACAACAAATTCAACTATGGTGTTAAACCTGATCATAGATGTTATTTCAGGTATCAATCCTGGTGACTTTTTTGAGGGACATGTTTAAATCCCAAATAGATGCACAAGTTTATTGTTCATTGAACAAAATCGGAAGAGAAAGCCATTTGACCCTTCGAGCCTGCTTCACCATTCAATGAGATCATGGCTAATCTGGTTAGGGTCTCCAGCTTCCCCCCAGAACTCGAGTCCCTTTTCTACCCAACTCAGCCAGCCTCTACTATCGTCTGTCAAAGAGAATGATGCTCTGAGAGAAATAAAACAAAAATACCTTCTTAAAAAGGGGAAATGTCTTACTCTCAAACTACGTCCATTAGTTTTAAGCCCCCACATAGAGGAAGCATCTTCTAAGTAAAATATCAGGAACGGAGGCAGAAATCATGGGCTTCAGTGTTGTTTCTTGCCCTGACCCTGGCCCTGAGCACAGGACGCCTGCCTTCAATTCCAGCACAGTGGGTCCCTGAGAGTGCTGGGCTTCAGTTTGAGCCCTGATGTACCACCCAGTCCTGGGTCCTATACACCATCACATTAAAAAGGCTGATACCATTGAATTATACCACTGCATACTAATTACAAAGACCACAAGCCGGTGGATAGTTACTTGTTCAACAGATTATATGCTTCCCACAAAGAAATCTATCATGCATCCACTCTACATCTTTATGTGTATAAATTCATAACCCGTAAGTTCCACTGTTTCTGATTTTGTTTCTCTCCACTTCTAACTGTGATGACTTGTGCTGGAGTTATATAGGTTTGGGCTTTCCTAACACATTGGCAGTTAGAGGACTGGCAAACTGATGGAAGCTGATGTGCACAGGGGTACAGAGGCTTGGAGGCTCAGCTATCTACCTAGCTAAGCCAACTAAATGATTGAATACAGGCTGCTGCCCACCTCCATGAACATTTTGCCCCTGCCAGGAAAGCCAGTCCCTGCCTCCAAAGGATACTGGGTGAAACCTGGGCATTTCAGAGTGCATGGAAGAGCCTCCCTAATAGCAGTGACCACCTTTACATCAAGTTTTTCATTGATGCTGTCCGAGCACACCTCCCCGTATCACCCTCTATTGCTACTGCATATTTGCTAGGCCCACATTTCCTCTGAAGACCTACTAGATCCTCAAGAGTATCTTATCATTGAAAGTGTCCTCCACCTGGACCCTGCAGCATCTGCAATGATAACCATCAATAGGGGTGCTGCTAAATGGTAGCTCTTGAGGCAGCCTGCCATTCTGAACTGAACAGTGGCTCAGGGGATAGCCACTTAATTGACAGCAACTAGCAATAAGCTGCCCTTGGTTCCACCTCCCACTGAAGTTGGCAGGGCAGGCGGACATCTCCTGCTTTTGGCCTGGGTGGCAGCACTTGCCAATAAAGGGAAATTCTTAGCTCACAGTTTCAACAAGCACCAGCCACCCTTTCATGCTGTGCCCCAGTGGCTTTTCTCACATTTATTATCATATAGGGTTGTATCATAGCTTAACCCGGTAAATCTACACACATACTTTCACAGGTATACAGAGGCTGATTTACTGCCAGTTGAGATCAGCTCACTTATGAGCACAGGCCATGGATCAAAGCTGGAATTCCTTTGTTTCTATGGCTCAGTTCCATACTAAGCAATAATATTATGAATTGAGCCATTGGGCCAGCCCATCAAGTGCAAATTCAGAGACTATCAAATAAGCATGAGGACTTCTTAAAGGCAATACATATGTATACAGTTTGGTGATCAGTCCCCCTCCACATCACAATCTCTCCCTTAGCTGAATACATACAGAGATATGTTCCAGATATTGTTTGTCTTCTGACTGGCTTATCAGCTGTGCTATTTTACCAATGTATCGAATATTAATTCCACATTTGTGCAAGCCATCTGTCAATGTTCTACCATCAATAGGCACAGTGACATGATTCACACAGTCTTTGATCTGAAAAACAGAAAAATAAGATGGAAAGGAAGTTCAGACTTTATGCCAGCCACCATTTAATAGATATTTTCTTCCAACAGCCATGCCTCCTCCATAATACCTCCTCCATAACTAGTTAATGACAAACAACAGCTGTGAAAACATTCCATCCAAAAGTGCTCATTTGTTTCCATATTTGAGAGGCCTGAGGTTTGCAATCAGAAATATCTATTCGAATTCCATTTCCTTGCTTTCCCCATAATACTAATGTTTCTTTAAGTGTTTATCCAATTCTTCCTTAATCATCTTCTTTGAATCAGTTCAGTAGCTATTTGTGATAAGACATTCCATGCCATAATATAATTTTACAAGACAGCATTCCTTTTAACTTCTCCCTCTGCTATTAACGTGTGTGTGATCCTGGTGACCAAATCACCAGTCGATAGAATTTCTGTCATTGACCCTTCCACAACTCCAAACATTTAAAGTAAATTTCCCACAACCTTTCACACTCTTAAAACATATAGCCTTATTGTTTTTATATGTCTGTTATGATGTTATTATATACACATCTCAAATCTAATTCCTGTAAATTGATATTTGCCTTTTATCATAGAAGTCACTTACAAAACTGGGAATTTGTACAGTCAAAAGGAAAGCTGCAATTTCCTTCATCAATCGCTTCTGAAGTTGCAGAGCCTCTTGTTCAGATTCATGAAATCTTACAACTGCAACAAAAATTCAATTCTGATTTACAAACAGACCACTGCATCTTGGCAGAGAAGGTGCTATACAATACACCAAGTGATTAAAACCCAACTCCAAGCATACAATGTGCAATATACTCAATTATTTGCAATGCATTCACAATAAGTCAACTATCTACAGTGCATTTATGACGAGCCAAATTATCTATTTATGATCATGGATCATACGATTGAATGGTAAACCAATTTAATGCAAATTGCCAGGGAGTTCTGTAATGGTGCCAATGATGAGTTATACCTTGCAACGTTAATGCCAAATATTGCACTTCCTTCAATCTATTTGCATTTGAGAAGATAGGAATGTCAGTGATAATATCAATTGCTTTGAAGGTAAATGGCACAGTGGTTGTGTTTGCGAATCCCGTATTGCACTATATAGTCACTTCAGGACCAACATTGGAATGGAAGAAAGTCAAACAGTCCTTAAGATTCAAGATAAGAGGAAGAAATGTCTCTACCACCCATTTCCCAAATAAAAAAGCATCTTTTACAAACTGACATCTACGTCTGTCTGTGCAAACACAGTAATATCACATTTCATGAAATGAATAAAATAGAACCAAGTAATATTTATCAACCACTTCTTGAAAGCTCAGACATCATGAAGTGGACAAACTATTTTGGCAGAATATTGTGCTTGATGGCTCCAAGGATGTTAGCATGTCACTTGCTCTTTATAATAAATGGTATATTTTAACATATACAGGAGTGACAAGGTTGTGCACAAGGTTTACTGGGTTTCCCTAATTGCTTAGTGGAAAAGTACAGACCAATTTGATCTTGAGCTATGTGGAAAAAAATTAAAATTTGAATTCTAGTCTAGCTAATCTACTTGCTATCCAATGAGAACATTGTCTGCAGACATGAGACTAGCAATCACATGGTTGTTTACACCACTGAGCTCCATCACTTCTCTTAAGCCCTCTACTACCTCTCTGTTGTCAGATTGTTTGGATCAGACGTTCCTTTATTCAGTTAAATGTTGAAGAGAAAGGTTACGGTTCCTAGCCTGCCTGTAATAACTGCAACACAGACTGAGTCACACTGGGGTTCTATTTGATTCTGAGCTTCTGGTTCCATTTCACTCCATCATAAAAACTGCATTCTTCAATCTCTGCAGGAATACTGCATTCTTCATGACCCCGTTGAAAATCTTATCCAATGTCAGCTATGCTCATACTTTGGTTTGCACAAATCTCATTGCTCCTACTCTATCCAACATCAAGTTCCATCAAGCCTCGTCTTTGAAACCATGCTTATATTTTTCAAACATCCCTAATTTTTTTTCCAGCTCTACACACTCATTCCCTTCCTCGGACCACTTAAACATTATATCTCCTATCAGACTACAGTTGCTGTCCATGCCTTCAACAGCCCCAGTCTCAAATCCCTCCCTACTATCTTTTTTCTCTTCTCATTTAGGACCGTCTTTGATTAAGTTTCTGGTCACACCTTGTAACATTGCTTCTTTTGATCAGAAACAATATCTTTGCCTCTATGAAGTATTTTAAGATAGTACTGTACATGAAAAGCTTTACTTAAATGCAAGGTCTTGGTGAAACCTGACACTCTACAATAGCTCAGGAGGGTGCACGTTAATCAATTGAGCCATCAACATTATGCAAGGTATCTCATCAAATTTTACCATTTCCTTAGAAATATGTCAATTTAATCTAATTGTATTTTTCATTTATTCCTCATGTGAAAGATACCAGCAAACCACGTGCATTGCCCATCTTTCATTGTACTCCCCTGACAACTACATAGTTTGTCAGATCCTTTCGGGGAGTTAAATGTTAACTACATAATGTGGGATCAGAGTCACATAGAGATAAGATTCAAAAGGAGTCACAAGTGTCCTTCCCAAAAATAACAAATTGATCTATTACACCAGCTTTCAAAGTGCAAACTTTCAAAATGCCAGATTTATTGAATTCTTGAAACTTTTAAAATGACAAATTGAGTTTTGCTTACCAACAAACATACCACTTATGCACTGTCCCCATATAATTGTGGAACTGGCTCGAATTGGACCCATTCCTTCTGGTTTGCAAAAAGTGTTATGTTCACTGATAAGAACATGAATACCAGAGAGGACACTATTTCCAGCTATTAATGCTTTAGTTTGGTCCAAGAATCTACATAAACAGGATCTGCCTAAACATTTGATCTAAACTTAGAACATAGAACATAGAACAGTACAGCACAGTACAGGCCCTTCGGCCCACAATGTTGTGCTGAACTATTACCCTAATCCTAAGGCCTATCTAACCTCCACCCCTACCTTATACTATCGTCAAATTTGATTAAATTATCATTAAACCTTTGAAGATTCAGTCACATCTCTACACCATAAAATTATAAGTTTATTCCAAGAACAGAACATACCAACAAGAAAAGCAGGCAATTTGTAAGCGAGTATGAAATGCAGAGGAAACTAGGGATAGAAAATAGTAAACAAAAGGACTTTGGAGGTTCTCGAAAAGATTTACTTCAAAAGATAAATACTGCAGATGAGCTGAGGATGCAGACAGACAGTTGGAAATATCGTTGTCATGCAAACAAGGTTTAAAGGACAGTACAGATAGCAGCTCAATGTTTCCAGTTACAGACCTTACAGACAAGATAGAGAAGAGGTTTGGAAGAAAAGAGGGTTGTAGTATTGAGGAAACAATTACAACAGAGGGGAGAAAAGAAAAAGACCTCCAAGTATAAGAAGTCTTCCACACTCTGAGGGCATTCCAAAGCACTTTGCCACTAATGAAGTGCTTTTGAAGTGTAGGCTCTATTGTAAATACAGGAAATGTGGTAGCCAGTTTGTGTATAGCAAACTCCCACAACAGCATTTTAACAATGACTAGATAATCTGTTTTCCTGCCATTGATTGAGACCAGGTAACTGGGAATAATTCCTTGTTGTTTTTCAAAATAGTGCCAAAGGTTCTTTTACATTCACCTGACAGCACAGGTGAAACCATCACTTAATCTGTCAGCCAAAGGATGGCACCTGTGACAGTACTGTACGTCCTCAGTATTGTATTTCAAATTTCAGAGTTAAACATTTACAGAAAATAAAAAGGATATCAATGAGCAAGGCATATCTGATGTAGGTTACATAGATTTCAGCAAGGATTTTGATATGGTCCTATTTGGCTGTTTGGTCAGAAAAGTAAAAGTCCAAAGAATCCAAGGGAAAGTAGTAGGAGATAAAAGGCAAGGCAAAATACTGCAGATACTGGAAATTTGAAACAAACACAGAGAAAACTGGAGCAATTCAGTGGGTCTGGCTGCATGTGTGAAGAGACAACCAACATTAACCTTTCGAGTCTTCTTCAGACTTGAAATATTAACTCTATTTCTCTCTCTCCAGGAGACAAAGGGTAATGGGTTCTCGGTGCTTTGCAATTGAAAGACTGTTTCCAATGGGGTTCCACAAGGCTAAGAACTGAGTCCCTTGCTTTTCAATGATATTTATTGGAGAGGTTTATATTTAAATGTAGGACACATATACAGCATTTTTGTAGATGATACAAAATATGACTGTGGTTGACAGTGAGAAAGAAAGCTGTAACCTCACAAAAAGGTATCAATGGGCTAATTGAGCAGGCAGATTGAGCAGGCAGAGAAGTGGCAATTACAATTCAGTACTTGTGAGATAATGGAAGGGGGTGAGGAGGGTGGCAGGATGTAATCAAACAAGAGCAGGGAATACAAAATAACTAGTAGCATAATGAGTAGTACAGAGGGTGCAGGATCCCAGATTGCATGTTCACCGATCCCCGAACGGTAGCAAAACATCACAGCAAGGATATGATTGGCTAGAGAGGGGATTTACAAGAATTTTGCTAGAAATGAAGATGTTTAACTGTGAGGGTAAGATTGAATGGGCTCTGAATGTTTTCTCTGGACCAGAGGAGGCTGATGGGAGGTTTAGTTAAGGAGTATAAAGTTATGAAGGGCCTAGGTATAGTGGGTAGAAAAGGTTTGCTGTAGTTCCCTTTGCAACGAGGTCAATAAACAGGTAGTGCTGATTTAAAGTAATTGATAGAAAATTAGAAAGGAAGAAAAATATTTCATCCAAAGGAAGCTGCAACTCACTTCCTGATAGGTGAAAAATTCTTATTACAGTTTTAGGAAAGTACTATACATTACCTGATGAATAAACATTTGGATTGAAACGAATGTCAAAGATGGTGTCACTGATGGAACCCACCTCCTGACATACTGTCTTCATTTCGTCAACATCCCTGAAATGATCTATACAGGAATATAAAAAAAAACACAATGCAAGTTAGGATAAGGTCTCCAGAATCAGATAACACTTGTTACAAGAATTTAGAAAAACTTGAACATTAGACACACCGTCTCCAACACTATGTTCCATTGTTGTTATACTAATGTATAGGTCCCAATAAAAGCTTTAAAAATAGTGAGTGCACATTTACAGAGGAATGTGAAATTTTGATATCTGGCATAAAGCAGACTTGATACGCAACTGACAAATCATTCTGAACAGTATGCACGAGAGATCTTGTATTTGCTGATGTTCTATTGTCCATGTTGCTAGAATTGCTAAATACTGGATCACATGTACCAAGGATTGCCAATTCTAGTAGGGTGTATTCCTGGAGGTTTCATCAAACGACCTCTGTTTGGAGAAATGCATTTATACAGTGTGACTTTCTATAATAATGTGACCTCTGATGTAGTTGCTTTCTGTTTAGAGGTATGCAGGCAGAAGCTAGTGAAGCCAGCACATCAGACATGATACCTGAAGAGTGCAGCTGAAATTGAGTGGATTTTGAAAGTTGCGAGATACAGCTACAGCAAGAAACATCAATGAATAATTTGAACTTTATTCTGAAGGGACAGTCAGCATGGTTTTGAAGTTTCCAATTACTCGAAAGACAATCTGACAGAATCGGAACTTCCTCCAGTCTCTTTGGTAAAATTATGAGATAGACACAGAGTAAAGAGAAAACTTGATCAAATAAGAGTAACTAGTCAAGTCTGTTATCAGTGTTGGGGAAAGAGTACTGCAAACTGTATTACACTCTAGATCTCACCAAGGGACAGAAAATCAGAATGGAGAAATTTTGAAGGCTTTGAAGTCTTATTTACTTATGTTATTTGTGAATAGAATGTGTTTACCCTTAGAGCTCAGACAGCGATATTGATCAGTATGTGAATGCATCAAAAGATGATTTCATCAGAGATAGGATTGTCTTAGGAATAAAAGACCTGAGCAAGACAGCATGTCAGTTGGCAGAAAATAAATATACTCTCCAGAAAGCTATGACAATTGCAAAGCTTCTTCACATGTTAAGTCATTAGCTGGAGTATTAATAGGAGAACTGATAAGCTTTGCATTATGCTGAGAGAAAGTCCAGGCTAATAAGAACAATAAAATGGAGAAAAGAAAAACATATTGGCAGAAGAACCAGCAGAAAGATCAAAGCCTATGTATAAGCTGTAAATAATGCAAAAAGCATTACACAAAAGAAACATGTTTATTGTGAGGAAAAAAGTACTCTAACTTCAAGAAGCTGAATAAGAGGGCACAACTGTGTCTTGCTGAAAACAAACAAAGCAAGCCTATGAATACAGCTACTGGAGAGATGCTGAGAATGATTTGGATAAATCATTCTATTCCATAGAACAGGTTGTCTCATCTCACAGAGACCTGGGATTGTTAGAACGTGAAGTGTCAGATAGCCCTGGTGCTATATGCAGCATCACAAGCTTTGTGAACTTAGGCCAAGTGGCTCAAGACAGTGACACAAAATTATTCCATTGAAGTTAGAGTTAAGGCTGTATGCTGGATGAACTTTCATCCAAGAGGACAGATTAAGATGAAAGCCCAATGCAATAGGGAGAAAGAAGATCTGTAGACAGTAGACACTAAGCAAAACCCACTCATTTCATCTGAGATAAGTATGAAATTCAGACTGGTAACCCTACCAGAAGAGATTTGCAGTGTCTTGCAGGGGATCAAGTCATCGACTGCTGAACAGATCCTGAAAATGGATGTTTTCACAGGTATTGGATGTTTTCTTGGTTAATATCAAGGGGTTGTTGCATCTCTACCACAAACTCAGTAGATGAAAATGTGAGGCCAACTTAGCATCTTCTGAGGAGAGTTCCAAATGCCCTCAAGTCCAGCATAAGAGGCAAGATAAAGGAGCTTGAAAAGTAGCGATTAATCAAGAAAGTCCTACAGATTGAATTAACAGCAAAGTAGCAGTGAAAAAAACTCTGGAAAGTTTACAGTATACATAAATCCAAAAGATCTCAATAAAACTTTGAAGAGATTGCACTACTCAGTGCCAACTACTGAAGAAATTTTGTCACAACTTGCCAAAGTAAGGGTCTTTACGACCCTTGATATGAAAAATGGACATTGGCAAATTAAGTTGAATCAAAGCAGTAGTTTTCTGACTACATCTGGACAGCATTTGGGAGATGCCAATGTTTCCACAAGCCACTTGGCATTCCTACTGCTCTGGAGTGGATCACACTGCCTAATATTCTGCATGGTAAGAACTGGGCATATGTTGGATCACTAACTCTCCAAGTATGTTGCAGTCTCCAGGGATGAAGGATTAATGTTCTGGGCACTGTGACTGTGAATGATCTACTAGTCTACAGATGTGGAGATATGACTGAAGACACCACAATAGACAATGATTACAATCTACTAACAGAGTAGAAGCTACTAGAGATAGCTCAGCAGATGAAGCAGATGCTAACCAAGAAAATAATGCAATTGAAGATGATTGAAGCCAAGTACATAGGTCATGTACTGAAAGTGAAAGGACTTCATCCTGATCCAGATAAGTTGAGAACTGTAGTAACGATGCAGCAACCAACAGATCTGAAATAAGAACAACATTTTATTTATTTATCATAAGCAGTGAAGCACAGAATAAGCAGCAGCTTTTTCTTCCATTTAACAACTAATGACAATAATGTCAGTCCTGAGGTACTAAAACGTCAACAATACAGTTAATCCGCAAGTGTATTGTCAGTAAGCCCGAACTTGGAGTAACCCCTATGCAGCAAGGTCAACCAGTTGCAATTCCATTTAGGTCAGTAATGCTAACTGAAGGAATATCATCCCAGGAATGAGCAGACACCAGATGAACACTAAACACCAGCTCATCCACGTACCGTTAGCCAAACTGGCCACTTTAAAGATTATTTGAAGATGACATGTGCAGGGACAGATAAAATTGGGATAGACTAGAATAACAAAGAATGTGTAATGATTTTCTGTACAGTCCATGTATGTTGGGTAACTTGAAATTGTAAATGATAATT
>NW_025967628.1:0-25000 GCF_021869965.1 Rhincodon typus | reverse complement strand
CTCTATGAGGACAGTGTCCGGGTTCTGGTCAACACTTTCCTGCAATGATGATATGGACCACGTGGCTGGTTACAAGAAAGAAGGTGATTGTTGGAGCACCGCGAAAACTATTCTCAAGATTGTCTGCCTGCTGAATCAAACTGACTAAGGAAAGAAAGAGAAACTTCACAAGATCTTAAAGATGCTCTCTCCCTTCTCCTGCCCCATCAGGCTCCTCTCAATCACTGGAAGAGCCCTGGAAGGTGACACCGACAGTGCCATCAAGCAAAGCAGCAATAAGTGACTCACTGATTGGAATTTAGGTTCCGTCTTTTATCTCCAAATTTAATCACAGACTTGGTTCCAATCACGGACACAGCAAGTGAATTCAAATGTTAATGAGACAGCGAGTGCCCTTAGCACCAAGACAGCACCTGGAGTGTACCATCAAGGAGACTGATTCAAATTGATGTCACTGTGAATCAGGAGGACAGTCTCCACTGGCTGGTGTCATACCTAGCAGAGAGGAAGATTACAGAATCCCTACAGTGTGGATGCAGGCAATTCAGCCCATTGAGTCACACCAACCCTCCAAACAGCATCCCACACAGACCCATACTCCCACCCTATACTTGTAACCCTGCATTTCCCACAGCCAAACCACCTAACCTGCACATCTTTGGACTGTGGGAGGAAACCAGAGCACCCAGAGGAAACTCATGCAGACGCAGGGAGAATGTGCAAGCTCCACACAGATAACTGTCTGAGGGTGGAATCGAACCCACATCCCTGGCACTGTGAGGCAACAGTGCTAACCACTAAGCCACCATGCCACCCAAAGATAGTTATCAATGTTGGATATGAACCAATTCAGTCCCAGGACATGGCTTCAGGAGTTTCCAGGGTACAGCCCTAAGCCCAAAGATATTCAACAGCTTTATAGTGATCTTCCTTTCCTCATGAGTTAAGGCATTTGCTGACAATTGCAGTATTAAATATCATTCACTTCTCCTCAGAAACTGAGGCATTCTGTGCCCATACCTAGGCCGACCGGGACAACCCTCAGGCTTGGGCTGGTAAATGACAATTAACCTGTGCGCCAAATAAACACCAAGCAATGACACTCACCAAGAGAAGAGAATCGAACCACCGCCTCTTTGTTAAAATATTTTCTAATCAACCTGCTCAAAAGTGTTCTTATACTGGAGCAGAACTTGGACCTCTCAGTCCAGGGGTAGGGCCCTTCCTTTCAATTGTAGGAAGATCAAGTATGTACAGATGGAGGGGGCACTCATTGGTTAATTATTTGTACATCACAGGAACTCATGTATTGTTCATCAGTGAATATCCTGCTGGCGCATAAAGCCTTCCAGGATCATAACAATGTGGTGCTCGGTCTTAACTGCACTTGTGGCATTGAGGCAGCTCAAACATGTGGTGGACTTACGCTCTGAATACCACCCCCGACCCCTCCCCGCTCCATTCAGATAGGATTTTACATCTCATAGAATTTGTGCACAGAGGTGTTGCTGCACAGTAGCCACTACCGTGCCCTCACTGCCTATCTGAACATGCCTGATAGTCCATCCTGGAGGTAATAAAGGCCCCCAGTTGGAGGATGTCCTCAGGGGAATCCTGCCCTTTCCTTCATTAGAGATTTGCGGTTGGGGGGTGTTTCATGATGCAGACTCATGCAACAAAATATTAAGATGGTTCACAGATTGCCAGGCCATTTGTATTTTTTGCAGTCTTCAGGAGTCAGTGTTTTACGACTACGTCAGTTGTACAAGGTTGCAGCCTCTGCTGAACCTTTTGAAGGGGCTGTTTCTTCAGGTTTGGTTGCACTTCAGCCCCATATTTCTGATATTTGGCTACCTGGTGCAGAGCAGGCAGGCAGATCAGAGAAGGTTCCTCATTAACCTGTTCCTGGTCAAGTGGTCATTAAGAGATCCAAGTTATGGGCAGGTGAGGAGGTTGCGTGACACAGGGTAACATTCACATCTGGGCGCCCCGTGGTGATGGATGTTGTATTTACTGGTATGACTGGTGGGCCCCACAGATGCAGAAATGCATAATCAGCTCCGTGAATGACATTGTAATTATTCTGATAGGTTTCAACTGAAGTTTTGCTTTTGGTATACTGTCCCTTTAAGGGAAGGGTCATCGGTTAAATAGTTTATGTAGTTCAATTGGTATACTCAAAAGGGTATAAAGAGATACAGTTTCACTGGTAATGGTTGTAGAGTTAGGAGCTTTACTTTTGTAATGTTTCACTTTGCAAGCATTTTTAGAACTCAGTAAAACTTTATTTCTGGTCTACTCCCTTACCAGCTGGCGAGAAGAAATCGAACACCTTTGACACTCAACTGTATGACTATCGCTGAATGCTTCATCATCAACATCCTGGGAATTACCATTGACCAGAAACATAAATTAACCAACCACATAAATACCTGAAAATAAAAACAAATCACAAGTGGGTATTCATCACCAAGTCCCTGTTTATTTACACATGGAGAGTCCTTGACAGTGATCCAGCTTCTTCACAGCCAGCTGTCCAACTGAGCAGAATCTCTGACACTCCTTATTTTAATCTGTCAGCCAGGGCTCCCTGATTGGATCAAATTAACAACCTCACTCAGGTAATTAATATTTCCATAGAATCTATAGTGTGGAAACTGGCCATTCTGTCCAACAAGTCCATACCAACCCTCCGAAGGGCACCCACCCAGACCCAGACCCATCCTCCTACCCTTTCCCTATAACCCTGCATTTCCAATGGCTAAGGCAACTAACCCACATATCCCTGAACACATTTTGCATGGTCAATCCACTTAAACTGCACATCTTTGGACTGTGGGAGGAAACCAGAGCACCTGACAGAAACCCATGTAGACACAGGGAGAATGTGCAAACTCCACAGTTGCCCGAGAGTGGAATTGAAGCTGGGTGCCTGGTGCTGTGAGGCAGCAGTGTTAACCACTGATCTACCTTGCCACCCTCATATTTTATGAGGTCCACTTGGCTGACCTCATTACAATCACTACATCCCTCCTCCCGAGTCTGAGGACACAGACCAGTTCTTTGTTTCGTAGCTCCTCCTGGGGCGTTGTAACACTGGAACAGGTTCCTCCCACTCTGCCTCTGATATAGGCGGCATGTAAGGCTCAGTCGCTCACCCCTTGCACTCAGAAGAAATTCATTCTCCTCTTCAGGCGGCAAAGGTGTTAAGGCGGCGATATCCACCATGTCCATCTCAGATTCCGAGGGATCTTCCTGCTTGAGGGACAGGGAGAACCCACAGTTTCCAGAACAGTCGGAAAAGCAGTCGAGGTGCCAGGCATGATTTGCTCCTATACCATTTGTGAGTTTGTAGCTTTCATACTGTCTACATGCTTGTTGAGGACTGCTGCACCAACCTGAACGTTACATATCACTGGATCTGATCTTATGTCGACCATGGGTCATTCCCAAGGTTCCTACATGAAACTTTGCCCCCTGAAGTAAAGTGCCTCACTTGCTTAGAGGAATCTTGAGTCCGGCATTAGTGCTCCTGCTGTTTCACCTCCCTCCCCTGCTCCCAGATCCAGGAGATCAAATTTAACCTCGTGTGGGACCTTCTCCCCATGGGCAACTCTGCTGGAGCCATCCGTCTAGTTGCATGAGGGTCGGTCCTATAACCAAATAGGAACCAGGACAGTCTGGTATTTAATGAGGCTGTAGGCTGTTACTTTAAGCCTGCCTTCAAAGCTTGGACTACTCTTTCTGCCAGACCATTGGATGATGGATGGTATGGAGCTGTCCTTATATGGTGAATACCATTCGACTTTAGGAAATACTCAAATTCCCTGCTGGTAAACAACGGCACGTTACCTGTGACCAACACTTCCGGGAGTCCATGCATTGCAAAAAGATGCACGCAGTTTTTCTATCATCGTCCCCATGTTTGACGAATGAACACTATGCATGCCCAGCCACTTTGAGTGGGTGTCCACAATGACTAAGAACATACAGCCCATGAAAGGACTTGCATATAATCGATGTGTAACTGAGTCCAGAGTTTAACCGGCCATTCCCACGAGGAGCTGCTGGCAGTAATTTTTGTCCTTGTTGGCACTCTGGGCACTGCCCCACCAACACGGCTATGTCTGCATCCAATCCTGGCCACCAGACATAACTTCTCACCAACACCTTCATTTTGGAAACTTCTGGATAACCCGATGGAGTTCAGCCAGAATCTGGCAGTGACCTTTGCTCAGGTACAATCATTCTTGCTCTCCATAATAATATGCCATCCTCTGCTGTGACCTGGTCTCTCCGGGTCCAAACAGGTTTCAATTCTGGTAGTGACTGCCCTTTGGTTACCCCCATCACCACCAGCTGTTTCAGTTTTGCCAGGACTTGGAACTTTCTGCGTCCAATTCTGATAATATCAGCTGTGACTGGAAGTGCGTCCAAAAAATTTAAAACCATTATGGACTCTTCCAGTGGTGGTACCACCGGTGGTGTACCTGCCAGAGGGAGGTGGCTCAATGCATCTGTATTTGCTACTTGGCTTCCGGGATGGTGTTCCAAATTGTAACTGTACGCACTTAGTATTTTAGCTCACTGCTGAATTTGGCCTAAAGCTATGGGCAGCACAGCCCTGTCCTTTTTAAGTAGACCTAGCAGGGGTTTGTTGTCCATTATTTTTACTAATTTACATCTGTAAAAGTACTAGTGGACCTTCCTGACTCCAAATATGACCACCAAACCTTTCTTCTCTATTTGGGAGTATTTACACTCTGTATTAGCCAACGTCCTGGATGCATACTCTACTGGGTGTTCCTCTCCATCGGGCCACCAATGAGCTAATACTATCCAATGCTGTATGAGGAGGTGTCACATGCCAATACCAGATCTTTCTGAGGATCATAGTATGCCAACAATTTAGAGGATAACAGCCATTTCTTCAGTTCTCTGGAAGCTATAGCTTGGCTACGTGACCATTTCCAAGGTTGACCCTTTTCAAAGAGTTGATGCAAAGGTGACAGAATGGAGGCCAGGTTATGTGTGAACTTTCCATAATAATTCACTAGCTCAAGGCAAGACCTAAGTTTTGGTACAGGTGTGCGAGCTGGGCACCTTTGATCGCTCTTCACTTTATCTTCCAACAAGTGTAACCGGGTTTTCTCGACTCTGTAGTCCAAGTAAGTCATTTTGGGTGCCTGGAGTACAGTTTTCCCTTCTAAGGCATACGCCCTCATGGGAGAAACGTCTAAGGGCAATGTCCAAGTTCTCCAAGTGCTCCTTACTGGTCTTCTGGGTTATTAGCACATCATCTAGATAAAAGGCAACCTGGGGTAGACCTTGTTCTCCAGCGTCCACTGAAAAATTGCACAGGCTGAAGATACCTCAAATGGCAGTCTTGCATATTGATACAAACTCTTACGGGTATTAATTGTGGCATACATCTGGAAATCCTCATCTATCTGCACTGCAATTATGCATGCTGCCTCAGGGAAAGTTAGGCTCCTAATAACCGAAAAAGCTGCGGGTCCACAAACTGTCAGGAGAATCACTCATTGCTTTTCATCTGCCCCAAAGTCATTTGCCTGGAAAAAAATAACACATTCTTTCCACACACTGGGCCCAGTCTTCAACAGCAGGATTGAACAAGTCAAGCTTCTCAAATAATGGCATGATTCCAGCTCAAGGATGGCAAGGGATTTCTTCAGGAGCATGCATTTCTCTTGTCGCCACTGAAATAACTGCAGTAGAGGCTAGACTCCCATCACTAAGTCCCAGTAATTAGCACTGCTGCCTCACAGCGCCAGGACCCAGGTTCAATTCCAGCCTCAAGCGACTATCTGTGTGGAGTTTACACATTCTCCCTCAGTCTGTGTGGGTTTCTTCCATGTGTTCTGCTTTCAACCCACAGTCCGAAGATGTGCAGGTTAGGTGAATTGGCCATGCTAAAATGTCCACAGTGTCCAGGGATGTGTAGGTTAGGTGGTTTAGCCATGGGGAATGCAGGGTTACAGCAATAGGGTAGGGGTGAGAGTCTGGGTGAGATGCCCTTCAGAGTCAGTATGGACTTGTTGGGCTGAATAGCCTGACTCCACACTGTAGAGATTCTATGCATTCTAAGTCCCTCTTTACTTACACATGGAGAGTACTTGACACTGATCCAGCTCCCTCAGAGCTAGCTCTCAGCGTGAGTAGAATTTGACATTCCTGTTTGTATCTGTCAGCCAGGACTCCCTGATTGAACCAGATTAACAGTCCTAACAGGGAACTCCTGTTCTCTGAGGTCTATCTTGCTGACCTCATTACAATCACTACACAGTTTTTTTGCCTCAAAAATGAAGATACAACAACATTCAAGAAGCTTAATTTACTCTGGACAAAGCAGCCTGCTTGACTGGCATCCCATCTGCCCCCTTAAACATCCACTACTGCAGCTACGGACACACAGTGTCAGCAGTGTACACATCTACAAGATACATTGCAACAACTCACCAAAGCTCCTCAGACAGCACTTTTTAAACCTAGAATTTCTACCACCTAGAAGGACAAGCACAGCAGATACACAGTGACATCACCTCCTCCAAATTTTCCTCTAAGCGACACACCATCCTGTGACTTGGAGATGTATCAGCTTCACTTGGTCAAGAAGCTGCTCCTTCCTTACAGCAATGTGGATGTACCTACACCACATGGACAATGACAATTCAAGAAGATGGTTCACCACCACATCTCAGGGGTAATTAAGGTTGGCCAACAAATTCTGACCTTGTCAATTCTTCACATATACCATGAACAAATAAAATTGGACACCTGAATAAAATGGGAAAAACACAGGAGATAATATGGTAGAATATGAGGGGTTTAAACTGACCCAAACACAAACTTCTTCAAATAGATGTTTTTCCCTAAGATTGAGCAAAACTGCACCAACAGGGAAGTGATTGTATGATACACGTACATTGGCAAAACATCCCGGTCAAATGAATGAGAATATTTGATTAAGATACAAACCATTCCATCATTGCACTCTGTGTTACATGTGCTACATGTTTCTTTCAACAGGAGAGTAAAAGCCGAAAATTTTCATACAAAGTCATTTGTTGTTTTGGAGAAAGGATTCTGAGCTGCACACCATGAGTTATAATCTGTGTTGGTGGCAGTGGTAAGAATAATTCAGGACCATGAACTACGAGCACCACATGTTAAAGCATTATTAGTCATGAGATTTCTCCTTGACTCATAGAGACCTTACTGCACAGGAAACCATTCAGCTCACTGTGTCCATGTCTGTTCTCTGCAGACCAATCCAGGCAGTCCCTTTTCCCCTACAATATACCCATAGCCCTGCAAGTTCATTTCACTCAAATGCCTAGCCAATTCTTTTTTCAAAATTATTGATCGTCTTCCACCATCCTTGCAGGCCCAGAGTTCCAGGCTATTACCAGCTGCACCATAAACTGCTTTTCTTGTCATCCCCTGTATCTGTTGCATGAAACTTTTAATCTGTGAGCCCAGTCCTTGTACCATTTTCCTGTGTTACTTATCAATATGGTCATAAATAGCAGCACTATGCTGTTAAACAGTGTTGGGTGGTAAAGTACCAGAATGATTAGCAAGGAGTACACCTTCATATATATATTCAGTGCATTGAATGGAAACATCTGTGGAATATGACTGGAGGAGATCTACACATTGTTCAGAGATTCAAGATGATTATTACTTTATAAAGTAGGCTTGTTCAGAGTTGGCATTAACAGCAGCAAGATTGCACAAAACGTGAAATACCAACCAGACACACTGCTGCTGATGCTCAGCGACTACATTCTATGGACTTTTGAGCCATAGCGTTGTTCCTACGTTTCTTTCTGGGTATCTTTTAACTACTTTATTTATCAAATAAGCCTTCTGAGCTCAATGTCAAACATAATTTCTGTCCTGCCAAAAGATTACTCCTAAAAGCAGGTAACCCCAGAAATTTCAGCAAAGACATACCTCAGTTTTGTTGCTGTATTTCTATCTTCTCTCTGCACCAAGATGCAAGGAAGTCAAGATGTACTTTTATTTGCCTGCATAATGTATGGTTCCATATAGGTATAAACATAGAGGATAAAAAGATGTACAGCAGCTCTACTTACTATTATACTTTGTGTGAAGAGCAACAAGTATTTATTTACTTAAAATATTCTAAGTATTGTTCCCTCCAAAAATGTTTTCTTGAAAACTACTGTACATTTGTTCCTTCCTAGTCATCTAATTTGAACTGACTACTGATTATAAGGATTTTGCTTTATTTCTAACACATAAATGCATGGGTTTGTGCACAGCTAATTCAACGCAGCCTTTTTGACCCTCATACTGATGATTAAATTTTAAAAAATCAGAGGACTCTATTTCAACAGTTTAATAAGCCAGACCATAGCAGAAAATAAGACTTGAGTAACAGAGGTGAATTAACTAACTATGATGGAGTCAGCTCATAGGGAGTAAAAAAAAACTTACAAACCTGAGTGCTGTGCGCATGGGCTTGCACTACATCTCGAATACAGACAAATCTCACCTAAACATTTTCTTTCAAGAGAACAAACAGGATTCAGGCCTCTGCCAGTGAGCTGCAACTCTATGTATCCATCCTTCAGGAAATAAGAGTCCAGTTTTCAGTTTAAGACTCATTGATATCATTACACCATTCAGGAGCAGAACAAAGCACTGCAGCATCAAAGCTCGAGGAAAGCAGCACACTTTGATGCTGTTCAGTGGAGTTTAATGCTTTGTCTGGGCACAGAGCCCAAAATGTACGTTATATACACACACATATTCCTTTCTACCACTACCAGCCGGACCATGCTCTCACGCTGTTACAGTGACTTGCTTCAGGACCTCATAACATTTTAAATAAACATAGGCATCAAGGGAATCTTCAATTGGAGCTTCAAAGCTTTTGTCTATTTTTACAACGTAAGAAATAACAGAAACCTTTTGATTGTACCTCATGTCCATAAAGGCTCAGGGCAGCTCAGTTAAAGACATTAACTTCAACTCTAGAACCTGAAGCTGACGTTAAATGAAGCTGAACAATGGTTTTACAGCTAAGATTTTAGAAGCAGGTGAGCAAAGGAATCTGCAACAGCGAAGTAAGTGAACAGCACAAAGGTTTCACTGTGATGACTGGACAATATGATAGAGGAAGCAAGGCTGGATTCTGTAACATTCTATCTCATGATCTGCTCCAGTAGTTAGCAACTGTTATCTTCCAGAAGTACAAGGAAATCAGACTGAGCTATGGCAAGCAAGAGGATTAATGCAGAATTTCTTTTGAAAGAGAAAAAATCTGAACTTTCGGAGGCTGGAAGCTGTCATTATACTTTAGGAGGCATTTAGATCAACTCCATAGAATGTTTAGATTGTAAACCCAAGTATTCAGATTAGAATACACCTTTGTTCCATCTAACTTACACTATAAGGCATAGTCCGAAACTGGAGTGCAATCACTCAATCCTACTTTTCAGTCTTTTGTAACTCTGGCCTGTCAGTACAAACTAACAGTTGCCCAACAGCAGAGAGCTGAACATGGAGCTCGAAGCCATTTTTTCCTTTACCTACAAAATTTAGGTCACTCACATCTCCAGATCACAGATCAAAACATGCAAAAGCCATCATGTCAGAGAGACTTCAAAGCTGGAGTAAGTAACAGAGCAACTGGATACCAAACAAATTGAAACTCTGCTCAACCTCCTTCATGTTGGACCACTGTGAAACATCTGCCCTGCAGCAAATGTTGGATCCACAGTCACCCATACTCATGTTGGAGCACTTTCATACTTATCATTTAAATGATATCTAAAAGCTTTGAAGAACCACATGTGGCTATTTTTACTGTCGAATCGCTATTTTTACTGTCGAATCACTGAGTGTACAATCAGACCAAACACCCTATTTAAAATGTTACCATGTTAACAAGGGTAAATAAAAGAAAACAAACATTGGCGCTTTGAAAAGATTAGCAGCATCTGTCTCCCGTTGGCACAATCCTATCAGCTGAGGGTCAAGGAGTCAAATGTCACACTTGCAAATGGATAACTAAACCACACCAATGCTGGATCTCCCACACTTCTTGGTATGAATCAAATGGCTAACTTTCACCAAATATGTTTATCGCTAAATACTTACTCATTGCAGATTAACCAACAAAAATAAAATGAATTTAAAAATAAGCTTTATGAAAAGAAGTGATCTGAAAGCTGCCTTTGTGTGAGGGAGGAATGGCTTATTTGATATAATCTGGGTTTTTGTAAAGCGTTAGGCCTCTCTAATTGCACCATTTGAGTAGCTGAACAAGCTGGTCCTGTGCCAGTCTATTATGAAGTGCCTATGGTTACCAAGATGAGAAAGGCTTAAATTTCCACTGACTCACAAGCTTTCCTGCCTTCATTTTCACATTTTAACATCCCCCACACCAACTCCACTCCTAATTTCCTCTCATTTCCAATGACTCTCAAGTGGCACTGGTTTCCCTTTGATAAACGGCTTAAACAACTAATCTTCTCTGTTCACAAACTTTGACAGTCTAGCTATTTACCTGTGTTGGCCATTCTATCTGACTAGGGCCTGGTCTTACACAACACCTATACATGCCTCTGAGCAATTAGAAACATCAGACAATACTGAATTCTGACAGGTATTTCCCTCATAAATTCTCAGGCTAACTGCAGCAATGCCACCACCACCACCTTGATCAGAATTTCTTTTAAGGTAGGCTGAACAGCAGACAGACTGCTATCCTGCTATATCTCAGTCACTGCAATACTTTTACAGCTTGCCTACAGCCATGGTAAAGGGACTTGCAATCATAATTTATGGTCTTTATGTGAACAATCAAAATAATTGGGAATCATTTGTCACCAAACAATGGTCAAAATAAAGTATATTCTGACAGTGAAGCAGCGTGGCTTTCATAGGAACAGGAAGTTCAGATCACGGGAGGGGACAATTCAGCTCAAAATGACTGCTAGAGGAATCAAATTCTCTCCAATTTTAATTTGAAAGCTCTGCACATTCCCTTACACCATACAATGCTGGGTCTTAATTTATTATATTGTTGCCTGTTATCTTTTCTTAACTTTTTGACATCTCTTGCCCCTTCAGCAGCATTGTTGTTTCATTAATCTCTACCTCAAAATCTGTTTGTTTCTCTTCAGATTATTTCTACTTCAATACCAATGATCTTATTCATTTTGCTGTCTTCAGCCTCAAAGTTAGAATTTTCACATTTCCCAATTATTAGTTTAATTCCTCCAGTTTCAGCATTCATTATTAACCTTTAAATCTTCTCAAATTAGAACTTGCATTGACACAGTGACTTTCATAACTTCCATATGCCCCTAAGCACTTCACAACCAACAGAGCATTTTTGAAATGTAGTCACTGTTGCCACGAGCCACAGTCAATTTATGCACAGCAAGCTCTCACAACAAAGAATGTGATATTGACCAGATGGAAAGTTGTGATTGAAGGATAAATACTAAACAAAACACTGGGGATGACTCACCTGTTATTCTTTAAAATAGTGCCAGGGACTTTTACGTCTACCTGAACGTGTGGACTATGGCTCAGTTTAAGGGCTCATCTGAAACACAGCTGGCAGTGCAGCACTCCCTCAGTATTATACTGGATGGTGGCCAAAATGCCGATGCCCACATCTTTGTGGTTGGACCCAAACTGATAATCTTCTGATTTACATGCAAGCCTTCTACCAGCTGAATCTCAATTGAGACTGTTCAACATGTCAAGTAGGAAGACTGTGAAGAAAGCCAGGAAACACCAACTGTGTGGCCTCACTTTTCAACTCAGTATCTAATTTGTTTAACTCCTTCTGCAAACCACTCTCCTTGGAATCTGTGTTGTTGTTCACCTCACATTGACACAGCAAAAAATTGTTCAAGAGCTGCATGGAATATTTTAAGGGACATACTGGCGAAATCTCATCAAAACTTTTTTTAGTGAGTCCTGAAATCCCATAAACATCTGCAAAAGTGGTCATCTTTAACAACTCAGTCTTAAATTCCAATATGTTCCCTGTCCCTTCTGAAGAAGTTTATTCCAAAGGATTACATTTGCAAAAGCACAGATCATCTTCTGGTACCTCACTCATATGGATTAAACACAGACAGAATTCCAGACAGTGAGTTTCAGTGAATTCTTAAATCGGAGAAGCAACATAGCTGAACTTAATTTCAGCTGCACCTCATACCTATAAAATACACACATGTTCTACAAATGGGGTAGTGGACATAAGTCAAGAATTGGAACTCTGATTTTGTTCCCGTAACAAAGGCCATTAACAGCTGCCAAATCAGTCATCTTAACGAAGACCAGAGAACATTTTCTTGCCTGTATAAATCAGTTACTTGAGGAATCTTAACTAAATTAGATATAACTAAATAAATATAATACTGCTGAGCATTCAGCAATTATAAAGATGCATGCAGATTTTTTCAAAAGGCATGTCAAGTGCATCAACAAACAATATACAACATAACGGACTCCAATTTATTTACCTCTGGATGAGGTTCTAACTGCTGATCATCAAATGTTTGATATTTTGTCCTGACCTCCCATCATAATTGAAAGAAGGTTCAGGATATTAGTCTAACATTACAATCAATTGTACTCAACTTATGGCAGACAATATCCTAGAGGTACTTTGTATCTTATGCCAATAGTTGTCCTCATAACCTTGAAACCAATTCATATCCAGATATTAGTCCAACTTTTTCTTTTGAAAGACGCTAATCAATAAAGCATTTACAACTTTTTATCAGATTCTGAGTTCTGGAAACATATATTGCAGTCTAGTTTGGTACTTTCTAGTAGCAGAGTCCTGCCCAATCATAATGTCACTTTTCAGACAAGGGTCTGTCTATCTCTCATGTGAATGCAAAAGATCCCATAGCGCAATGGAAAAGAAGAGCAGAGGCATCCTCCTCTACATTTTCTGACAATTAACATCTAAGGCAGGGAATCTGATCCTTTACTTAATTACTGTCTGTGCAGGAGTCTGATTTTGGGAAACTGGGTGCCATGCTCCCTACATGACAACGGAGATATTACATCAAAACTACTTCACTGACCATAAAGTATTTTGGGACATCTTGAGGTTTTGCATGGTGGCATAATATTAGTTCACAAATTCACCCCGAATTCAAATGCTGCATCACTCAAGACTCAAGTGGGGATGCACACACACAATTAAAAAAAAGTTAAAGAGAACAGAACACATTCACAAGTTGTAAACAAAAGAATAGTTCACAGTTCATATGCCTAGCTCATTGTAGGAAAGTAATCGTTGTCAATCTGGTGAAGAAGGAAGTCAGTTCTATTCTTGTACAGTAGTCTGGATGCTTTAAGATGGCGGGAATTGGTATCAGCTTATTGTGGGATTCCTTGATGAGACGCATATTCAGCAGGTCATAAAGTTAGGCACCTGTGGCTATAGTATTTTGAGATTCAATTTTTCATGATTTATGAATCGCTGGAGGCATTTAAAAACTTCATATTCTCCATGTTTTTAAAATGCAAATATCTTTTCTATAGCTGCTGTGATTTGCGGTGTTCTTCTACAGATTATCCAGGTCTTTTCCAGGTCTTTAGGTCAAAGCTTGTTATTTCTAGCCAATTTTTGTCAAATGACCAGCACTGGTATTGTCTAAGCATAATGCTTTAGAAGTCCAAAGACATCACTACACAATATGGGATAGATGGTGGTCTTTAACACTCAACTTGTCAATAACTGGTCTCATCAGGTCTCTTCTGTGAAAATGCAAACACAGAGACATACAATCTATAAGCCCATTCATTCTGTGTTTGGAGTAAATTTCACAGGAATGGCAGATGTGAACTGCACAAAAGGATCTTGTCTAGGTATGTCCTGTTCAAGGCAATGTCCCCCACCCATGCTGACTTCATTGGAAACTTTCTAAAAGCTCAAGGTATTTAAGGTAACATCACCATTTTACTGCCTTCTTGGCCGCCTTGTGAACGTCCATCGTAAAAAAAAAGACAGTGTCAGAGAGTTCCCCAGGACCCTAGTCCATGTTTGGAAGTTATGAATAGGACATGCCTTCACTGGGCAAAGCAAAGGCGTGACTCTTCAGAACGCAAATCTAAAGCCCAACTTTCTCTTGCTGTCTTGTTCTTGCCCTCTTCTCAGTACCCTGCCCCATAGCAATTTCCTTTTAGAAGGTGGAGAGTACAACATGGGCAAATTCCCAAATTCTGTCTCGTTAACCTCTCTTTTACAATTGACATAAACTGTTTTAGAAAGCAATCAAGGTTTGAGGTGTATTCTAGGTCAAGTAATAGTCAAGTTGAATTTTAAATTACACCCTTGCCCATCAAAAAAATTGTCAATCTCAGTTACCATTTTCACTTAATTTAGCCTTAGTGATTTTTGGGCAGAATGTGTAACCATGAGTAAAGGGCTTTTTGACATCATCTTGAACAGCATTATTCTAATTTTAAGGCTGTGCCCGATTACCAGACTGAACTCTCTCATCAAAAGACACAGGTTCTCTTTACTTACCAAATATTAAGCTTGTATCCTCCTAAATTCCTTAATCTGATCACACCTTAATTTTCTATATTCTAAGGAATACACATGCATTGCTAAAATATTGTGGCATATTACAAAGAAAGGGTGGGGATCTAATTGATTCAGCATGTTGAACATTGAACTTTTCACCCTGGAACAAGGGTTTTCACAACATCCCATTTTGATTAGAGATATGTCTCTCTCCTGCTGACAAACAATCTGACTGAGTCTCAATTCAGTCACATGGGGCAAAACTACTATTCCTAATTAGGCATTGGCAATCTCAGCGGGAGAGGCTAGAGGATGGCTGAAAGGGGAAATGGAAAATATTGTGCACTTAGCTGATATGAAAGTATTTAACATTGGAACGGAGATGGGTGATTGTTAGAGGGGAGAAAATCCGACAGTATGTGATCTGAAATTCAGCTCTGAAGTTCTGAGCAGTCTAGTTTTACATGAGGCAGTAACTGTAGAAGCAGAACTGAATTAGATTTTGTGGTGGAAGTCGGAGATATCACTTCGGCTCTCCCAACATCACATTACAGGAATTTGTGGCTTACTCACAACTAGATATTGGACAATCAGACAGATTGCAGAGGAGCAGTCGTGCAGGACTTCCAGTGAGTAGTGGAGAAGTAGAAGTGAAGGCAAAAAGTTTCTCCGGGTCAATGGCACCAGGATGTGGTTGGAAACTCGTGCTCAGATTGAAAAGGCCAATGTCACAAGGAGTTAAAACAAAGCTGGAAGATTCACCCTGCTTGCAGTAGAGCGAGTATCTCCTACAACACTGTCACTGCAAGGGACAGTTCTATAATTAGAAATTACTCGATTGAGAAAGGAAAAGAACAGAAGTAAACTGTCAAGAGCAAAGAATCACTCTGTACTGATTTTAGGAGAACTAAATGCCTACTGGAAAAGCATTGTAATGTATACTTGTGAAATGCGTTTGAGTTGAGCTAAAAATAAGGGTACCAAGTCTGTATTTCATTCTGTGCTGTAATGATAATTTGCTTGAAAAGATAATATTTAGTCAATAAAGCTTTCAGACTTTTAATGCAATAACTGTAATTCCTGCAGTGGCTGAGGTTACCATGAAGGACTCTCCTTCTCAACCTCTCTCTTTGCCTGGGGTGTGGTAGCCCTCAGGTTAAACCACCTCCAGCGATCTGTCTTTAACAAGAGAGCAGCCCTACAATCTGATGAGACTGTGGCAATTTTACCTTTATGTTACATTAAATGCCTTGAAACATAAAATCTTGTCGTATCATCCATTCTATTCATTGGCAGTTTGAATTTATTTTTAAAAGTTACCTAGTGTCTACTGAGATAAATGCTGCTCTAGCAAGTGATGTCCACAGAACAAATAAAAATAATTAATAACATGGTTGGTGAGGACAACTTTCAAGCAGTAATGGACCCTTCTGAAAATGAACTTCTCAGCTTCTTGAGGTTACAGACCATTGCCAGCTCAGGTCTTTTGGAGTATAGATCATCTCCTACTAACATCAGTTGCTGCATCCGACAGTATCCTTACAAGTAACCACACTATCTTCCAAACCTGCCACAAGCCACCCGATAACAAATGCTATTATCCAGTGCTTTTTTTCTCTTTCTCTCTGGGGAGGAGCTCACTGCTGACCAGCTGGGATTAAAGCTCCTTCTCTGCTTAGCACAATGAATGATTAGTTGAGTAATCAGCAGGATTAAGTGCAGCAGACAACTTTGATTTAACCCAACCAATAACTGCAGTGGTTGTCTCAACGTTTTTCTAGGCATTGGTGTAGCATTACTGGGTGTTGCAGTCTAAAGGTGCATATAAAAAGTCTAATAGCAGCAGAATTGCCAGTGACATATCTCAAAAGTACCCACGCTAAAGCAACAGCACATCAGCCTTAGCTGGGCCGCAACATAGGGCAGAAGATACAAGGGAACACCACTGGCTGCAAAATACCCTCCAACACACATCATCTTCACTTGGAATGATATCACCATTCCTGTACCATCGCTGGGTCAAAATCCTGGAACTCCCCAAGTCCACTCCAAGTTTACCCATATCCCAACTCCACCCACCACCAACTGTAGCAGGTCAAGAAGGCCACTCTGCTTCTCAAGGGCAATTAGGAACAGGCAATAAATGCTGGTTGAGCCAGTGATGTGCTTATCCCATTAACAAATATAAAGTTTTTATCACGGCCTGTTAGGACTAACTTTCAAACTGATTATTACAGTAATTGACTCTTCTCCAATTCCAAGGCAACACTGTATTTCCACCAATACTGCTGCCTCTTATTATGGTTTGCTGTTTATTTAAATTAAACTTACTAGGCAACACGAAATTTACCTTTAGTATCTTCCCTCAGTTTACACAGAGACACTTGCATAGCGATTTATAACATCATGACAGTATAGAAGTGAATAGCAGGTGTCTTTTCCCTAGGGTGGGGAATTTCAAGACCAGCGGGCATATTTTCATGGTGACAAAAGAAAGATTTAAAAAAGACATGGGAGGCAACTCTTTTTTTTACACAGAGAGTGGTTCACGTGTGGAATGTACTTCCAGAGGAAGAGGTGGATGCAGATTCAGTTACGTTTAAAAGACATTTGGATAAGTACATTAATAAGAAATGTTTGGAGGGATACAGGCCAAGCGCATGCAGGTGGGATTAGTTTAGTTTGGGAAACTTGGAAGCGTGGACGAGTTGGACCAGAGGGCCTGTTTCCGAACTGTATGACTCTATAATAATTATAAAGCCCATAAATACCACCCCGTCAACACACCCACTATGAGTTACAACTTCCTGATGCTCTAACCCAGCACAGATCCCTGATGGCTCTGTCAAAATGATACTCAGGAGAATTGTTTGAAGTGTTCATTTGACATCCAGAGACCCTGGAATGGGTCACTAATCCAGCATGCCTACTACTGGGATATTAGGAACTGCCGATGCTGGAGAATCTGAGATAACAAGGTGTAGAGCTGGATGAACATAGCAGGCCAAGCAGCATCAGAGGAGCAGGAAAGCTGACGTTTCAGGTCTCTGCCTACTACTGGGCACTGCTGCTAGGCTCCAATCGTTCATTTTTAGGCAGGTCTCTTTCACCACTTCAGACGCAGCAACTTCTACAAACTTAGGTCGCTTGTGTGACTTCTACAGGCTTTCAGTGTTTCTCAGTTCAACAGCCTAAGCAAGCACATTCTCTCTCCCACTGCTGACTACATACGAAGACAATGTTAGAAAGTAACACAGAGTTGGAGTTTAAACTTAATGAAATTTTCTTACACTTGTACAGGGTGGTGGTGAGTCTGATTCCTGGAATGAAGGGATCTGACTTATCAAGAATGGCTATACAAGTTAGGCCTTTATTTATTACAGTTTAGAAGGAAGAGAGATGATCTTCTTGATACATACAAGATTCCAAGAGGGCTTGATGGGGTATATGTTGAAATGATATCAAGGGTATAGACATCTAAAACTGAGATATAAAGGAATTTCTTCTCCTAGAGGGGAGGGAATGTCTCAAACTCTCTACCCCAGAGAGTTGAGGAGGCCGGATCACTGGAATTATTTAAAGAGGACATAGGTAGATTTTTTAAATATCAGGGAGCTGAGAGCTCTGAGGACCTGGCATAAAAGAAGAGCTGAGATCTGCTGCAGATTATCCATCTTCTTATTGTAATGCAGGGCAGGTTTGAGAGGCTGAATGGCTGACTCCTCTCAGTGGAATAATAAATCCACAGGAACTGAAGGAAAAGGAAGATGAAGTCTGCAGTCCATAACACCCCCACCCTCCAACACTCTCACAATGAGCTACAGCTTTCTGATGCTCCAACCCAGCACAGCTCTCTGGCTTAAAAGAATGATTGTGACTTGGCTGTCCAATCATCAAGGATGAGAAACTCCCAGGTAGCTCCAAAATACATTCCCTCAATCCCAGGGTTCTCCAATTATAGTCCATAACTGCTTTCTGAACATCCCTAACACATTACTCTCCATTCATGCAGAAAATAGATTTCTTCAAATATTTATGATTACAACTAAATCATTTCTGGTTTTAAATTTATTTCTCAGTAATTTAAACATCTCTTTTATGGTTCTATTATCCCAATATTTGGGGTTAACCCCCATTTTCCATTTAGATGGCATTCGTAATGGTAAGACTATGGTGACTTTACCAGACCATAGGACTGCTCTTCCATTAGAGGGAGAGATGAGTGGTGGTGTTTTAACCAGAGGGTCAGCACACCTCAGGCAAGGGGAGACATTGAGAAGGACAATCCTATGGTAAACAGGAATTAAACCTGTGCTGTTGGAATCACTCTGCCTGAAAAAAACCAGCCATCCAGCCATCTGAATTAACTGACCCCCGAGACATCAATGATCATCTCCAACAACCTCTTCAAGTTGCTTCCTGGTGTGCTGTTTTTACATTTGAGATCAGTCTTGCTGCTTTCTCCTTCACCCTTCCAGTGCTGATATATCATTGGTGGGTCATTGTTGAGAGACACTTTTTAATCAAGCTGTCCAGGAAAGTTATTACACAACTCTGGAGCAGGCGGGACTTGAACCCAGGCCTTCTGGCTCAGAGGCTGTGACAAGAGACCCCAAAGTTATTGCTGAGATTGCCCCTTTGTTTAACTCAGTTCAGCTGAGCTGAGCTGAGCTTCACAACCAATAACGCCAAACAGGCAAGCCACCAGAGTCCAGAGGTATTTTTCTTCCTTCTGCAAAACATTTGCTTAACATTTCCTTTCATCTGAACTGGTCAGTCATCTTGTGTTCTCCAGTTTGCTGTCAACTATTGGATCTAAGCCAACTATTCAACTTGCTACGTTAACTGTGAAAATACCAAAAAATACACTGGTTGCTCGAGTCAACAGAAACCACACCAACTGCTGCTAAACTGACAAAGGGGTAACAACATCACGATGATTGTGTCAGATCCCATCAAAGATTCATTCATTGTGTGTCAAAGTTAACATTTGATCATTACCAACCTGAACAAACAAATCAGTACTGAGCAAAGTCAGAACAACTTTTAAAAAATTGTACTTACAGAACAGTGCATGGTGATGCAATTTTATGCTCACAATTGCCAATGTCCAATGTTGGGGAGATAGGTCTGTTCAACAACAATGGAGTGACCTTATTGCATTCTCCCCACGCACACCATCAAACCCTTGAACATCAGCTCATTCAAACAGCTAATATTCCTTCAAATGTATTCTTTCTGCGAAACACATGGAAAGCAATGATCACCAACTACCCTTGCCAACTCTCTTATGTCCTCATTTTAAGTTCTTTGGTATCATTTAAATTTTTGCAGTTTTGTTAGCACTCACTTGCCTATCAATCTGCTTGCTGTGCAAGTTCCAGGAAAGAAAAAGCCCGCATTGTACAATACTTAAATATACCAATATGGAAATGTTTGTTCTGTGCATTCAGGGTCTTAATTATAGCTGAAAATCTTTAAAGCAAAAAATGTTTCTGCAGAAACCAAAGCCTGGAAAGCCAATATACCTTTAAAAAAAACTATACATCATCAACAATCTGAATTTTGCAATGTGATCCTTAAAAGTCGAAAATATATTGTGCAGTATCAGTTACCAGCTCACTAATTGCTCCATTATCTTGAGTCTTGGAACTCAAGTCTGCTATAAACTGAACAGCAGACTTTGCAGGTGCAATGACCAAAAAGATCAATTATAATTTAGCAATTAAAGATTACAGAGGAAAATATAAAATGTCATCACTTCTCTCTGCACCAAGAATATGTGCCATGTCTTAAGAGAAGATTTTGCCACCAAAGTCAGAACAATTGGATCAAAACCCTGAATGAGATTGGATGGCAGAAAATCATCTTTTATCACGCCGGCTGGATCTGCTTCAGATGAGAGGGGTGCAAATATTCCCTTCACATGTGCAAAGTAAGAGGAATGTAGATTCTCAGGATTTAGTCAAATTTACTTTCTTCCAGCTTTGCAAGAATAACTGAGGAGCCAGGAATCGAGAATCCCAGGGACATGGGTTTGAAACTCAACATGGCAAATGGTGAAATTTGAAATTAATAAAATTCTGGAATAGAAAACTAATGGTGATCATTTTTGTAGAAACTTGTCCAGTAATGTCCTCCTTAGGGAGGGAAATCTGTCAACCTCACCTGGTCTGGTCCACACATGGCTTCACAGCCACTGCAATGTGGTCAATATCCCTTTGGAAGGACAATAAGCAAAAAAAAGTGAAACCAGTTGGAATATCAATGCAGTCACCCAGTTACATCACAGTTTCCCCCACACACCTGATTGGATGGCTCAAAATGCCAATCAGCAAAGTTCCAGAAGTGAACTTTCCACTGGGGAGTTGGAGAAAGGAAAAAGAAAGAAAGGGGAGAGGAAAAGCACAAAGACAGGGAGTTTTATCTCAACGAAGAAATGTTGTTGTCTGGCATTAAAAAAACCCATCCTTCAAATGAACAGAAAGTCACTACAAAGATCTTACAATTGGCTGGTTTTAAGCAAGAGGCAATGGGGCACAAAGTTTGAAACATGCTGCAGGGAGCAGAGTGGGAAGGGATAGGAGCAGAAATCCTTTGCTGAATTGAATGTTGATTGCTCAACAGTGAAGGAAGGTCTTTCCATGAAAGTTCACCAGCAAAATTAGTTCCAACCAACAATGACGCCTTTATTAATCTACCTGCAAAATGTGAAGCTTCCACTTTAAATAGCAAACTAATCTCAAGTCCCTTTCTACTTTCTGATGAGGTCAAATCTAGAATGACAGTCTAGGCTCTTGAATTATCTCCTCCAACATATTACGTAAACTATATCAAAACAGCAGAGAAGCATACAGGCCAGTGAGGTACAAAATTCTAGATTTTAATTATTAGGTTTCACAAGCAGCAGCTCAGTGTACCATAGTTATCAGAGCTCTGGATGTATATTGCTAAGGCAAGGACAGCCTTCAGGCCACAACATTGAGTTTAACAATTTCAGAGTGTGAACACCTGCCTTCATGTTTGTCACCTACCCCTACACCCCTAGGTCCTGTTTTGTATGTGCTGCTACCAGCAGAGCCAACCGATTTTCAACCATTTACACTTCGCTTTCACATACTACCCAGCACTTATTTCCTGAAAAAATCTTACTTAAACAGCAGTTTATAAGAACCACAGAATAAATTTAGAAAGCAGTTCTCCGCTGCAGTGTACGAGAATACAATATCTTGTTGTTTCCTCCATTCCTGACAGTGCAGTCTCATGTTAGGTTACATTTTCACAATAGTGGGCAGCACCCCACTGCATTGGCCAATTATTCATTCATTATGTAGAGGATACTTTTTGACAGGCTATTTAACAATGAGGACATCACAGTGACATGCCATCCAACCTCCAAACAACAGATATGAACGCGTGATATGTCCATTAGGAGTCACTGGACTGCAGTTAGCCCCAGGAATCCTGACAGATTTTATTCACTACCTGACAGAGGGAAGTGTACTACAGTCACCACAAATTGTTTCTGGCACATTTCTGGTCTTCAGTTTTTTGTAATGCATTGAGATGGTCACAACCAGCATAGGAACTTTCAATGCTGCTTTTGTGACAGTTTCATTCCTAAAGAGATCACGTTTAAAATTGTCATGATAACAAACACTTCAATATATACTGTTCTGAAAGAGTTTTTTGGAAGCTTGCTATCAACTCAAAAATAAATTCACAGGGATTTGACATCATTGCAGTTCTGACAATAGTACTTCACTGTTAAAGATCATATTGAAATGTACTGTTACTGGATTCCACACTGTACAAAACTCATTGCAAGCTTCACATATTTCTGCAAAGGACTGACCTGTGTGCCAATGAAAATTCCCAGACTAACATTCTCAACTAGGAAGGATAACACAAGATTCATCACCAGCTGCATGGCACACACAACAGCACATCCCAATAATTCATACATGGTCTGGATTTTTCAGGGCTGTCAGTGGGTGGGATAGGGTGGGGTAATTGAATCCCAGGGCCATTTTTATATCTCTGTTTAAGCTGGATGGACTTATACACAAGGACTAATCAGCCAAAGTTGATTTTATTATTGCTGAAGACTATAATACACGTACTAAAATATACAGCGATAATGACAGACTCACTTTATTAATGTCTGGTTTTGCACGAACCATGCTCCTGCTTTCCCCCCTGGATGTTAGGAGAACACTCCTATTTTCCTCTCCAACTTCTTCCTTAGAATCTGTTCATCTACAGCACTCCCAGTTCTGTTGAGAGACTATGACTGAAACATCAACAATCTCGCGAGGATTTTCAGCTGATTCCCAACTTTGAGAGTTTTGTGTTTTTACCTCCAGCTTCCAGCATTTGTAATATTTGAATGCTCACTCTTCATTATTGCCAATGTTTCATTATTATATTTAAACAATTTTTCAAATCTGAAAACAATGTAAGGTCATTGTTTTCCACAATGTGCCCACTCCCACAACAGGAAATACCCTACATTGGTGAACAGCTAGATCAGTACATAGCTAGGAAAACATGCAACTGAATAAATAATGGAATTACTCGTGGGCTGAAAGAATTAACCATTAATTCAAGAGGATAAACAAGTGGCATTTAAAGAACGTAGCAGACACTGGTCAAGGAGATTAGACATTTAAGGGCTTTTATATTGCAGGTTTACATTGGAGCTCAATTATAACCAATCTTAAAAATTGTCATCCCCCAATATCTCACTGCTTTCTACAATAACAACCCAAACATCTTATTTTATCCCCTTTATTCTGGTTATTTTCATGCCTAATGTGGTGTTCAGGACAGACAATGGGAATATAGACAGATGTTTTGTTGGTGGTTTGAAGGAGCGAAAACCAATCAGGATCCAGACTTGACCAAATGGGAGACCCCAGACTGAATATGATCAATGTGCAACTACATCCTATTACTAACACTAAATGTGGCTCACAGTTCATTGTGAACAAGTGGTTTTCAGCCAAACTGAATTGTGTCCAATAGATGAATGCACATATATTCCAAGCAATTCAGCAAGCCAATAATGCTCAGAAAATAAAACCATAAGTCACTGCTCAGGGTCAAATGACCCAAATCCAGCAATAACCACCTCAGATCATTCCTTTTAAACTCCTAATCCAAGCTAAGGGATGACGATCCTTTTGTCATCAACCCACCATGAAAAGCCAGGCATTTTACATTCAATATCTAACCCATATACAAAATATGGTTATCATCTTTGCAGATATTCCCAGGCTGGGCCCCAAGACCTGAATTCCCCCAACTTTTACTTCCATATTTCATGATATGACACATGGACAGAGAAAGCAGGAGTCATTTTATTTACACAGGGTCAGACTTCCATTGATGTGATTTTCCAATAGTTCATTACTCCGGTAGTAGTATATATCAACCCTAGATACCAATAGCCACGCTTTTACAACTGCTCACTGAGTTCAGAAATATGACACATTGCTACACTCAGCAATAAAGAGATTTATTTTATTTTCCCTCTTCACAAATTTCATGAATAGTCCAAGTCCAGTAGTTTCATTCAAGCTGTCAGCTATTACAGACATAAAAGCACCATCCTACCCACTTTGGACATCAGTTTTTTTTGGGTCGTGTAAATATGATTAAGTTTACTGACCCCCTGCTTTTGCCGGGAATCTAAAAGAGAACAGCACCCGTTGGAAATGACAATGGGGAAGCTCAATGCCACAAAATTGGTATGGCATCAATCACTCAAACTCTCAGTAGCAAGTAAAAGTGTCTCTAGAATCCAGACTGTTAAGTAATGGCAATTGTAAAACCTCTGACAGCAATACTGATTTGTTAGTTTGCCCCATAATAGGATTTCATTCTCTCTTCTCATTTTTCATCAAATTATGGATGGATCTGCTCCAGGTTTCCACCAGGTTTCGTTTTTTAGGTTTCTAGAGTGGCAGATTCATTTCATTCTTATCATCCACATGACAATAAAGAAGTCTGTAGAGAGGTGACTCATTAATTGGAATTGATTCTTGCTCTACCACAGGGAAAGGAAGTAGCTGTTTGGTGAGTCTCTGGAAGCTGGTTAAGATCTTTTCAATTCTTAACTTTTAACAGCATACAAATACGTGGTAAAGTTATTAAATTACACAAGAAACATAAATAAGTGAATAATATAAGTGAGTAATTAATTAAAGTTCATTAAGGATGGCAGGACAGCTGGTGTGTCAAGGTTGCAGCATGTGGGAACTCCTGAATACCACAGTGATTCAGGACAAACACGCCTGCAGTAAGTGCTTGAAGTTCAAGCAGCTTTGGTTCAGAGTTTATGGGTGAGAAGTTGAATTACAGACACTGTGATGCATCAAACGGGGAACAGTTACCTGTATGGTTTGTATGAGGAAGTAGTTGGATCAGCCG